>NW_026645927.1:0-266297 GCF_949987535.1 Balaenoptera acutorostrata
GAGCTTGTGCTTAATTCTTCTTCCTGATGGGAAAATAGAGTGACCTGTGCCTGTCCCAACACCTAGAGCTAGTCTCTCATTGGTTCCCCCTCTTCCCCTTCATCCTCAGGACAAATTGCAACCTGTACGGAACAGGAGGTTAAAGGTGCTGATTCTCCAAGGAGGGAGATGGCTAGTAAATCGGCTGGAATGGCGAACCCGAGCAAAGGAGATGAGAAATGAGGTGCGTTTTAGAAACCTTTCCCGATCACACGGTGTACCATCTTCTGGTTTCTCATGCCTGTTTTCGACGTAGGAAGATGCCCTTGAACCTGGAGATTTGGGACCCATGGGAATGGGTACCATGCAGTATTACTTGAAAGGGTCTGCATTGGCTCACCCAACCTCACCGAACC
Organism: Balaenoptera acutorostrata; assembly: GCF_949987535.1. Lineage (NCBI taxonomy): Eukaryota > Metazoa > Chordata > Mammalia > Artiodactyla > Balaenopteridae > Balaenoptera > Balaenoptera acutorostrata. The sequence goes on from NW_026645927.1 coordinate 396, forward strand.
TCTCAAGCCCCAAGAGTGTCCACCCTTATGTCTCAATCAGCTGTGGGTCTAGATATGGTCAATCCAGGTTGCATCACAGCCCCTGAACGAATTTTGTAAGAATTTCTCTCTCTTTCACTGTCTTTGTTTCACGGGTTTTGAAAAGTAATTTATTTTTATAATGGGGTTTAGCTGCTTTTCACGGCTGTGTTTATGCCGCTTTACACCCCCTTGTACTCACTTACAGAGAGATATCAATATATAGGTTTGAAGATTCTTACTAGTCAGATATATTCTTGTGCGGTGAATAGGGGGTGTTGAGTCCAGTTCACTGAAAAAGGAATAGTCTTGTCTCTTACATATGGGTTTATGGAACGGTATCTGAGCTAATTTGAAACCTTGTTTTATGCATCACCCCACCTCACCTTTCCCGTTCAGCAGCCATAGTGTGTTTCCTAAACGTGGGACTCTGTTCTGTTTTGCAATTCAGTTCAAGTGTAGCGGTTTTTACATTCCCTCTCTAAGTGATATCTTATGATAAGTGTCTTTTTCTGTGTGACTTATTTCACTAAGAATCGTCGTACCTAAATCCACTCATCGTGCTGCTACTAGCCTTATGACGTTGATTTCATGGCTGAGTGATATTCCATTGTACATGAGGACCACAACTTCTTTATCCATTTTTCTCTTTCCTAGGATATTTAAGGTGTAATGAAGTGGGGTTCTTGTCCACAGAGCAGCCCTAAACTTTGGGGTGCCTGTGTCTTGCTGATTTTTAGTTTTCCCAATTTATACGGCCATGAGTGGAAGTGCCCTATGCTCTCCAAGCTGTGTTTTTTAGATGTTTCAGAACACACCATACACTTCTCCGGAGTGGCTGTTGGCAATTTACATCCCACCCATCAGCGTAGCAAGGCTCCCATTTCTCCATGGCCGGTCCTGCATTTCTGGTTTGGACACTTTTTTCCGCATGGCCCTTTTGCCCGCTGGGAAGCGAGACTTCTTTGGAACGCTGATTGGCCTTTCCAGGTTGCTTGGTTGGCCAAAAAGGGCGTATGCGTTTTTTCCTGAATATATTCAGGAAAAAACGCATACGCCCTTTTGGCCAAGGGCATCATTGTCCACGTTTTGCCGCTTTTCATGTGCTTTCAAGGCGATTCGAAATCTACCTCCTGAAATCTGTTTCCTGCAATTCTGCCTTGCTTTCAAAGCCTCTTCGTTGCCTCCCTTAATATATTTGTGGACGAGAGGTATCATTTAAAACTCTGCAGGTTTGTGAATTGCAGTGCCCCTGAGCTCCATTTTTCAACTCGCTTTTTTGGGAGCTGGCCGCAAAAGCGCAGGATTGCTTCAGGCCCTCTTCTGGTTCTGGGGGGCAGGCTGAGCTTGTGCTTAATTCTTCTTCCTGATGGGAAAATAGAGTGACCTGTGCCTGTCCCAACACCTAGAGCTAGTCTCTCATTGGTTCGCCCTCTTCCCCTTCATCCTCAGGACAAATTGCAACCTGTACGGAACAGGAGGTTAAAGGTGCTGATTCTCCAAGGAGGGAGATGGCTAGTAAATCGGCTGGAATGGCGAACCCGAGCAAAGGAGATGAGAAATGAGGTGCGTTTTAGAAACCTTTCCCGATCACACCGTGTACCATCTTCTGGGTTTCTCATGCCTGTTTTCGACGTAGGAAGATGCCCTTGAACCTGGAGATTTGGGACCCATGGGATGGGTACCATGCAGTATTACTTGAAAGGGTATGCGTTGGCTCACCCAACCTCACCGAACCTCTCAGCCCCCAAGAGTGTCCACCCTTATGTCTCAATCAGCTGTGGGTCTAGATATGGTCAATCCAGGTTGCATCACAGCCCCTGAACGAATTTTGTAAGAATTTCTCTCTCTTTCACTGTCTTTGTTTCACGGGTTTTGAAAAGTAATTTATTTTTATAATGGGGTTTAGCTGCTTTTCACGGCTGTGTTTATGCCGCTTTACACCCCTTGACTCACTTACAGAGAGATATCAATATATAGGTTTGAAGATTCTACTAGTCAGATATATACTTGTGCGGTGAATAGGGGGTGTTGAGTCCAGTTCACTGAAAAAGGAATAGGTCCTTGGTCTCTTACATATTGGGTTTATGGAACGGTATCTGAGCTAATTTGAAACCCTTGTTTTATGCATCACCCCACCTCACCTTTCCCGTTCAGCAGCCATAGTGTGTTTTCTGAACGTGTGACTCTGTTCTGTTTTGTAATTCAGTTCAAGTGTAGCGGTTTTTACATTCCCTCTCTAAGTGATATCTTATGATAAGTGTCTTTTTCTGTGTGACTTATTTCACTTAGAATCGTCGTACCTAAATCCACTCATCGTGCTGCTACTAGCCTTATGACGTGGATTTCATGGCTGAGTGATATTCCATTGTACATGAGGACCACAACTTCTTTATCCATTTTTCGCTTTCCTAGGATATTTAAGGTGTAATGAAGTGGGGGTTCTTGTCCACAGAGCAGCCCTAAACTTTGGGGTGCCTGTGTCTTGCTGATTTTTAGTTTTCCAATTTATACGGCCATGAGTGGAAGTGCCCTATGCTCTCCAAGCTGTGTTTTTTAGATGTTTCAGAACACACCGTACACTTCTCCAGAGTGGCTGTTGGCAATTTACATCCCACCCATCAGCGTAGCAAGGCTCCCATTTCTCCATGGCCGGTCCTGCATTTCTGGTTTGGACACTTTTTTCTGCATGGCCCTTTTGACGGCTGGGAAGCGAGACTTCTTTGGAGCGCTGATTGGCCTTTCCAGGTTGCTTGGTTGGCCAAAAAGGGGCTGTATGCGTTTTTTCCTGAATATATTCAGGAAAAAACGCATACGCCCTTTTTGGCCAGGGGCATCATTGTCCACGTTTTGCCGCTTTTCATGTGCTTTCAAGGCGATTCGAATCTACCTCCTGAAATCTGTTTCCTGCAATTCTGCCTTGCTTTCAAAGCCTCTTCGTTGCCTTCCCTTAATATATTTGTGGACAGAGAGGTATCATTTAAAACTCTGCAGGTTTGTGAATTGCAGTGCCCCTGAGCTCCATTTTTCAACTCGCTTTTTTGGGAGATGGCCGCAAAAGCGTAGGATTGCTTCAGGCCCTCTTCTGGTTCTGGGGGGCAGGCTGAGCTTGTGCTTAATTCTTCTTCCTGATGGGAAAATAGAGTGACCTGTGCCTGTCCCAACACCTAGAGCTAGTCTCTCATTGGTTCCCCCTCTTCCCGTTCATCCTCAGGACAAATTGCAACCTGTACGGAACAGGAGGTTAAAGGTGCTGATTCTCCAAGGAGGGAGATGGCTAGTAAAATCGGCTGGAATGGCGAATCCGAGCAAAGGAGATGAGAAATGAGGTGCGTTTTAGAAACCTTTCCGATCACACGGTGTACCATCTTCTGGGTTTCTCATGCCTGTTTTCGACGTAGGAAGATGCCCTTGAACCTGGAGATTTGGGACCCATGGGATGGGTACCATGCAGTATTACTTGAAAGGGTGTGCATTGGCTCACCCAACCTCACCGAACCTCTCAGCCCCAAGAGTGTCCACCCTTATGTCTCAATCAGCTGTGGGTCTAGATATGGTCAATCCAGGTTGCATCACAGCCCCTGAACGAATTTTGTAAGAATTTCTCTCTCTTTCACTGTCTTTGTTTCACGGGTTTTGAAAAGTAATTTATTTTATAATGGGGTTTAGCTGCTTTTCACGGCTGTGTTTATGCCGCTTTACACCCCCCTTGACTCACTTACAGAGAGATATCAATATATAGGTTTGAAGATTCTTACTAGTCAGATATATTCTTGTGCGGTGAATAGGGGGTGTTGAGTCCAGTTCACTGAAAAAGGAATAGGGTCTTGTCTCTTACATATTGGGTTTATGGAACGGTATCGGAGCTAATTTGAAACCCTTGTTTTATGCATCACCCCACCTCACCTTTCCCGTTCAGCAGCCATAGTGTGTTTCCTAAACGTGGGACTCTGTTCTGTTTTGCAATTCAGTTCAAGTGTAGCGGTTTTTACATTCCCTCTCTAAGTGATATCTTATGATAAGTGTCTTTTTCTGTGTGACTTATTTCACTAAGAATCGTCGTACCTAAATCCACTCATCGTGCTGCTACTAGCCTTATGACGTTGATATTCATGGCTGAGTGATATTCCATTGTACATGAGGACCACAACTTCTTTTATCCATTTTTCTCTTTCCTAGGATATTTAAGGTGTAATGAAGTGGGGGTTCTTGTCCACAGAGCAGCCCTAAACTTTGGGGTGCCTGTGTCTTGCTGATTTTTAGTTTTCCCAATTTATACGGCCATGAGTGGAAGTGCCCTATGCTCTCCAAGCTGTGTTTTTTAGATGTTTCAGAACACACCGTACACTTCTCCGGAGTGGCTGTTGGCAATTTACATCCCCCCCCATCAGCGTAGCAAGGCTCCCCATTTCTCCATGGCCGGTCCTGCATTTCTGGTTTGGACACTTTTTTCCGCATGGCCCTTTTGCCCGCTGGGAAGCGAGACTTCTTTGGAGCGCTGATTGGCCTTTCCAGGTTGCTTGGTTGGCCAAAAAAGGGCGTATGCGTTTTTTCCTGAATATATTCAGGAAAAAACGCATACGCCCTTTTTGGCCAAGGGCATCATTGTCCACGTTTTGCCGCTTTTCATGTGCTTTCAAGGCGATTCGAATCTACCTCCTGAAATCTGTTTCCTGCAATTCTGCCTTGCTTTCAAAGCCTCTTCGTTGCCTTCCCTTAATATATTTGTGGACGAGAGGTATCATTTAAAACTCTGCAGGTTTGTGAATTGCAGTGCCCCTGAGCTCCATTTTTCAACTCGCTTTTTTGGGAGCTGGCCGCAAAAGCGCAGGATTGCTTCAGGCCCTCTTCTGGTTCTGGGGGGCAGGCTGAGCTTGTGCTTAATTCTTCTTCCTGATGGGAAAATAGAGTGACCTGTGCCTGTCCCAACACCTAGAGCTAGTCTCTCATTGGTCGCCCTCTTCCCCTTCATCCTCAGGACAAATTGCAACCTGTACGGAACAGGAGGTTAAAGGTGCTGATTCTCCAAGGAGGGAGATGGCTAGTAAATCGGCTGGAATGGCGAACCCGAGCAAAGGAGATGAGAAATGAGGTGCGTTTTAGAAACCTTTCCCGATCACACCGTGTACCATCTTCTGGTTTCTCATGCCTGTTTTCGACGTAGGAAGATGCCCTTGAACCTGGAGATTTGGGACCCATGGGATGGGTACCATGCAGTATTACTTGAAAGGGTATGCGTTGGCTCACCCAAACCTCGACCGAACCTCTCAGCCCCCAAGAGTGTCCCACCCCTTATGTCTCAATCAGCTGTGGGTCTAGATATGGTCAATCCAGGTTGCAATCACAGCCCCTGAACGAATTTTGTAAGAATTTCTCTCTCTTTCACTGTCTTTGTTTCACGGGTTTTGAAAAGTAATTTATTTTTATAATGGGGTTTAGCTGCTTTTCACGGCTGTGTTTATGCCGCTTTACACCCCTTGACTCACTTACAGAGAGATATCAATATATAGGTTTGAAGATTCTTACTAGTCAGATATATACTTGTGCGGTTGAATAGGGGGTGTTGAGTCCAGTTCACTGAAAAAGGAATAGGTCTTGTCTCTTACATATTGGGTTTATGGAACGGTATCTGAGCTAATTTGAAACCCTTGTTTTATGCATCACCCCACCTCACCTTTCCCGTTCAGCAGCCATAGTGTGTTTTCTGAACGTGTGACTCTGTTCTGTTTTGTAATTCAGTTCAAGTGTAGCGGTTTTTACATTCCCTCTCTAAGTGATATCTTATGATAAGTGTCTTTTTCTGTGTGACTTATTTCACTTAGAATCGTCGTACCTAAATCCACTCATCGTGCTGCTACTAGCCTTATGACGTGGATTTCATGGCTGAGTGATATTCCATTGTACATGAGGACCACAACTTCTTTATCCATTTTTCGCTTTCCTAGGATATTTAAGGTGTAATGAAGTGGGGGTTCTTGTCCACAGAGCAGCCCTAAACTTTGGGGTGCCTGTGTCTTGCTGATTTTTAGTTTTCCCCAATTTATACGGCCATGAGTGGAAGTGCCCTATGCTCTCCAAGCTGTGTTTTTTAGATGTTTCAGAACACACCGTACACTTCTCCAGAGTGGCTGTTGGCAATTTACATCCCACCCATCAGCGTAGCAAGGCTCCCATTTCTCCATGGCCGGTCCTGCATTTCTGGTTTGGACACTTTTTTCTGCATGGCCCTTTTGACGGCTGGGAAGCGAGACTTCTTTGGAGCGCTGATTGGCCTTTCCAGGTTGCTTGGTTGGCCAAAAAGGGCGTATGCGTTTTTTCCTGAATATATTCAGGAAAAAACGCATACGCCCTTTTTGGCCAGGGGCATCATTGTCCACGTTTTGCCGCTTTTCATGTGCTTTCAAGGCGATTCGAATCTACCTCCTGAAATCTGTTTCCTGCAATTCTGCCTTGCTTTCAAAGCCTCTTCGTTGCCTTCCCTTAATATATTTGTGGACGAGAGGTATCATTTAAAACTCTGCAGGTTTGTGAATTGCAGTGCCCCTGAGCTCCATTTTTCAACTCGCTTTTTTGGGAGATGGCCGCAAAAGCGTAGGATTGCTTCAGGCCCTCTTCTGGTTCTGGGGGGCAGGCTGAGCTTGTGCTTAATTCTTCTTCCTGATGGGAAAATAGAGTGACCTGTGCCTGTCCCAACACCTAGAGCTAGTCTCTCATTGGTTCCCCCTCTTCCCGTTCATCCTCAGGACAAATTGCAACCTGTACGGAACAGGAGGTTAAAGGTGCTGATTCTCCAAGGAGGGAGATGGCTAGTAAATCGGCTGGAATGGCGAATCCGAGCAAAGGAGATGAGAAATGAGGTGCGTTTTAGAAACCTTTCCCGATCACACGGTGTACCATCTTCTGGGTTTCTCATGCCTGTTTTCGACGTAGGAAGATGCCCTTGAACCTGGAGATTTGGGACCCATGGGATGGGTACCATGCAGTATTACTTGAAAGGGTGTGCATTGGCTCACCCAACCTCACCGAACCTCTCAGCCCCAAGAGTGTCCACCCTTATGTCTCAATCAGCTGTGGGTCTAGATATGGTCAATCCAGGTTGCATCACAGCCCCTGAACGAATTTTGTAAGAATTTCTCTCTCTTTCACTGTCTTTGTTTCACGGGTTTTGAAAAGTAATTTATTTTTATAATGGGGTTTAGCTGCTTTTCACGGCTGTGTTTATGCCGCTTTACACCCCCTTGACTCACTTACAGAGAGATATCAATATATAGGTTTGAAGATTCTTACTAGTCAGATATATTCTTGTGCGGTGAATAGGGGGTGTTGAGTCCAGTTCACTGAAAAAGGAATAGGTCTTGTCTCTTACATATTGGGTTTATGGAACGGTATCGGAGCTAATTTGAAACCCTTGTTTTATGCATCACCCCACCTCACCTTTCCCGTTCAGCAGCCATAGTGTGTTTCCTAAACGTGGGACTCTGTTCTGTTTTGCAATTCAGTTCAAGTGTAGCGGTTTTTACATTCCCTCTCTAAGTGATATCTTATGATAAGTGTCTTTTTCTGTGTGACTTATTTCACTAAGAATCGTCGTACCTAAATCCACTCATCGTGCTGCTACTAGCCTTATGACGTTGATTTCATGGCTGAGTGATATTCCATTGTACATGAGGACCACAACTTCTTTATCCATTTTTCTCTTTCCTAGGATATTTAAGGTGTAATGAAGTGGGGGTTCTTGTCCACAGAGCAGCCCTAAACTTTGGGGTGCCTGTGTCTTGCTGATTTTTAGTTTTCCCAATTTATACGGCCATGAGTGGAAGTGCCCTATGCTCTCCAAGCTGTGTTTTTTAGATGTTTCAGAACACACCGTACACTTCTCCGGAGTGGCTGTTGGCAATTTACATCCCCCCCATCAGCGTAGCAAGGCTCCCATTTCTCCATGGCCGGTCCTGCATTTCTGGTTTGGACACTTTTTTCCGCATGGCCCTTTTGCCCGCTGGGAAGCGAGACTTCTTTGGAGCGCTGATTGGCCTTTCCAGGTTGCTTGGTTGGCCAAAAAGGGCGTATGCGTTTTTTCCTGAATATATTCAGGAAAAAACGCATACGCCCTTTTTGGCCAAGGGCATCATTGTCCACGTTTTGCCGCTTTTCATGTGCTTTCAAGGCGATTCGAATCTACCTCCTGAAATCTGTTTCCTGCAATTCTGCCTTGCTTTCAAAGCCTCTTCGTTGCCTTCCCTTAATATATTTGTGGACGAGAGGTATCATTTAAAACTCTGCAGGTTTGTGAATTGCAGTGCCCCTGAGCTCCATTTTTCAACTTGCTTTTTTGGGAGCTGGCCGCAAAAGCGCAGGATTGCTTCAGGCCCTCTTCTGGTTCTGGGAGGCAGGCTGAGCTTGTGCTTAATTTTTCTTCCTGATGGGAAAATAGAGTGACCTGTGCCTGTCCCAACACCTAGAGCTAGTCTCTCATTGGTTCCCCCTCTTCCCGTTCATCCTCAGGACAAATTGCAACCTGTACGGAACAGGAGGTTAAAGGTGCTGATTCTCCAAGGAGGGAGATGGCTAGTAAATCGGCTGGAATGGCGAACCCGAGCAAAGGAGATGAGAAATGAGGTGCGTTTTAGAAACCTTTCCCGATCACACCGTGTACCATCTTCTGGGTTTCTCATGCCTGTTTTCGACGTAGGAAGATGCCCTTGAACCTGGAGATTTGGGACCCATGGGATGGGTACCATGCAGTATTACTTGAAAGGGTCTGCGTTGGCTCACCCAACCTCACCGAACCTCTCAGCCCCAAGAGTGTCCACCCTTATGTCTCAATCAGCTGTGGGTCTAGATATGGTCAATCCAGGTTGCATCACAGCCCCTGAACGAATTTTGTAAGAATTTCTCTCTCTTTCACTGTCTTTGTTTCACGGGTTTTGAAAAGTAATTTATTTTTATAATGGGGTTTAGCTGCTTTTCACGGCTGTGTTTATGCCGCTTTACACCCCCTTGACTCACTTACAGAGAGATATCAATATATAGGTTTGAAGATTCTTACTAGTCAGATATATTCTTGTGCGGTGAATAGGGGGTGTTGAGTCCAGTTCACTGAAAAAGGAATAGGTCTTGTCTCTTACATATTGGGTTTATGGAACGGTATCTGAGCTAATTTGAAACCCTTGTTTTATGCATCACCCCACCTCACCTTTCCCGTTCAGCAGCCATAGTGTGTTTTCTGAACGTGTGACTCTGTTCTGTTTTGTAATTCAGTTCAAGTGTAGTGGTTTTTACATTCCCTCTCTAAGTGATATCTTATGATAAGTGTCTTTTTCTGTGTGACTTATTTCACTTAGAATCGTCGTACCTAAATCCACTCATCGTGCTGCTACTAGCCTTATGACGTGGATTTCATGGCTGAGTGATATTCCATTGTACATGAGGACCACAACTTCTTTATCCATTTTTCGCTTTCCTAGGATATTTAAGGTGTAATGAAGTGGGGGTTCTTGTCCACAGAGCAGCCCTAAACTTTGGGGTGCCTGTGTCTTGCTGATTTTTAGTTTTCCCAATTTATACGGCCATGAGTGGAAGTGCCCTATGCTCTCCAAGCTGTGTTTTTTAGATGTTTCAGAACACACCGTACACTTCTCCAGAGTGGCTGTTGGCAATTTACATCCCACCCATCAGCGTAGCAAGGCTCCCATTTCTCCATGGCCGGTCCTGCATTTCTGGTTTGGACACTTTTTTCTGCATGGCCCTTTTGCCCGCTGGGAAGCGAGACTTCTTTGGAGCGCTGATTGGCCTTTCCAGGTTGCTTGGTTGGCCAAAAAGGGCGTATGGGTTTTTTCCTGAATATATTCAGGAAAAAACGCATACGCCCTTTTTGGCCAGGGGCATCATTGTCCACGTTTTGCCGCTTTTCATGTGCTTTCAAGGCGATTCGAATCTACCTACTGAAATCTGTTTCCTGCAATTCTGCCTTGCTTTCAAAGCCTCTTCGTTGCCTTCCCTTAATATATTTGTGGACGAGAGGTATCATTTAAAACTCTGCAGGTTTGTGATTTGCAGTGACCCTGAGCTCCATTTTTCAACTTGCTTTTTTGGGAGCTGGCCGCAAAAGCGCAGGATTGCTTCAGGCCCTCTTCTGGTTCTGGGAGGCAGGCTGAGCTTGTGCTTAATTCTTCTTCCTGATGGGAAAATAGAGTGACCTGTGCCTGTCCCAACACCTAGAGCTAGTCTCTCATTGGTTCCCCCTCTTCCCCTTCATCCTCAGGACAAATTGCAACCTGTACGGAACAGGAGGTTAAAGGTGCTGATTCTCCAAGGAGGGAGATGGCTAGTAAATCGGCTGGAATGGCGAACCCGAGCAAAGGAGATGAGAAATGAGGTGCGTTTTAGAAACCTTTCCCGATCACACGGTGTACCATCTTCTGGGTTTCTCATGCCTGTTTTCGACGTAGGAAGATGCCCTGGAACCTGGAGATTTGGGACCCATGGGATGGGTACCATGCAGTATTACTTGAAAGGGTTCTGCATTGGCTCACCCAACCTCACCGAACCTCTCAGCCCCAAGAGTGTCCACCCTTATGTCTCAATCAGCTGTGGGTCTAGATATGGTCAATCCAGGTTGCATCACAGCCCCTGAACGAATTTTGTAAGAATTTCTCTCTCTTTCACTGTCTTTGTTTCACGGGTTTTGAAAAGTAATTTATTTTTATAATGGGGTTTAGCTGCTTTTCACGGCTGTGTTTATGCCGCTTTACACCCCCTTGACTCACTTACAGAGAGATATCAATATATAGGTTTGAAGATTCTTACTAGTCAGATATATTCTTGTGCGGTGAATAGGGGGTGTTGAGTCCAGTTCACTGAAAAAGGAATAGGTCTTGTCTCTTACATATTGGGTTTATGGAACGGTATCTGAGCTAATTTGAAACCCTTGTTTTATGCATCACCCCACCTCACCTTTCCCGTTCAGCAGCCATAGTGTGTTTCCTAAACGTGGGACTCTGTTCTGTTTTGCAATTCAGTTCAAGTGTAGCGGTTTTTACATTCCCTCTCTAAGTGATATCTTATGATAAGTGTCTTTTTCTGTGTGACTTATTTCACTAAGAATCGTCGTACCTAAATCCACTCATCATGCTGCTACTAGCCTTATGACGTTGATTTCATGGCTGAGTGATATTCCATTGTACATGAGGACCACAACTTCTTTATCCATTTTTCTCTTTCCTAGGATATTTAAGGTGTAATGAAGTGGGGGTTCTTGTCCACAGAGCAGCCCTAAACTTTGGGGTGCCTGTGTCTTGGTGATTTTTAGTTTTCCCAATTTATACGGCCATGAGTGGAAGTGCCCTATGCTCTCCAAGCTGTGTTTTTTAGATGTTTCAGAACACACCGTACACTTCTCCGGAGTGGCTGTTGGCCATTTACATCCCACCCATCAGCGTAGCAAGGCTCCCATTTCTCCATGGCCGGTCCTGCATTTCTGGTTTGGACACTTTTTTCCGCATGGCCCTTTTGCCCGCTGGGAAGCGAGACTTCTTTGGAGCGCTGATTGGCCTTTCCAGGTTGCTTGGTTGGCCAAAAAGGGCGTATGCGTTTTTTCCTGAATATATTCAGGAAAAAACGCATACGCCCTTTTTGGCCAAGGGCATCATTGTCCACGTTTTGCCGCTTTTCATGTGCTTTCAAGGCGATTCGAATCTACCTCCTGAAATCTGTTTCCTGCAATTCTGCCTTGCTTTCAAAGCCTCTTCGTTGCCTTCCCTTAATATATTTGTGGACGAGAGGTATCATTTAAAACTCTGCAGGTTTGTGAATTGCAGTGCCCCTGAGCTCCATTTTTCAACTTGCTTTTTTGGGAGCTGGCCGCAAAAGCGCAGGATTGCTTCAGGCCCTCTTCTGGTTCTGGGAGGCAGGCTGAGCTTGTGCTTAATTCTTCTTCCTGATGGGAAAATAGAGTGACCTGTGCCTGTCCCAACACCTAGAGCTAGTCTCTCATTGGTTCCCCCTCTTCCCCTTCGTCCTCAGGACAAATTGCAACCTGTACGGAACAGGAGGTTAAAGGTGCTGATTCTCCAAGGAGGGAGATGGCTAGTAAATCGGCTGGAATGGCGAACCCGAGCAAAGGAGATGAGAAATGAGGTGCGTTTTAGAAACCTTTCCCGATCACACGGTGTACCATCTTCTGGGTTTCTCATGCCTGTTTTCGACGTAGGAAGATGCCCTTGAACCTGGAGATTTGGGACCCATGGGATGGGTACCATGCAGTATTACTTGAAAGGGTGTGCATTGGCTCACCCAACCTCACCGAACCTCTCAGCCCCAAGAGTGTCCACCCTTATGTCTCAATCAGCTGTGGGTCTAGATATGGTCAATCCAGGTTGCATCACAGCCCCTGAACGAATTTTGTAAGAATTTCTCTCTCTTTCACTGTCTTTGTTTCACGGGTTTTGAAAAGTAATTTATTTTTATAATGGGGTTTAGCTGCTTTTCACCGCTGTGTTTATGCCGCTTTACACCCCCTTGACTCACTTACAGAGAGATATCAATATATAGGTTTGAAGATTTTTACTAGTCAGATATATTCTTGTGCGGTGAATAGGGGGTGTTGAGTCCAGTTCACTGAAAAAGGAATAGGTCTTGTCTCTTACATATTGGGTTTATGGAACGGTATCGGAGCTAATTTGAAACCCTTGTTTTATGCATCACCCCACCTCACCTTTCCCGTTCAGCAGCCATAGTGTGTTTCCTAAACGTGGGACTCTGTTCTGTTTTGCAATTCAGTTCAAGTGTAGCGGTTTTTACATTCCCTCTCTAAGTGATATCTTATGATAAGTGTCTTTTTCTGTGTGACTTATTTCACTAAGAATCGTCGTACCTAAATCCACTCATCGTGCTGCTACTAACCTTATGACGTTGATTTCATGGCTGAGTGATATTCTATTGTACATGAGGACCACAACTTCTTTATCCATTTTTCTCTTTCCTAGGATATTTAAGGTGTAATGAAGTGGGGGTTCTTGTCCACAGAGCAGCCCTAAACTTTGGGGTGCCTGTGTCTTGCTGATTTTTAGTTTTCCCAATTTATACGGCCATGAGTGGAAATGCCCTATGCTCTCCAAGCTGTGTTTTTTAGATGTTTCAGAACACACCGTACACTTCTCCGGAGTGGCTGTTGGCAATTTACATCCCACCCATCAGCGTAGCAAGGCTCCCATTTCTCCATGGCCGGTCCTGCATTTCTGGTTTGGACACTTTTTTCCGCATGGCCCTTTTGCCCGCTGGGAAGCGAGACTTCTTTGGAGCGCTGATTGGCCTTTCCAGGTTGCTTGGTTGGCCAAAAAGGGCGTATGCGTTTTTTCCTGAATATATTCAGGAAAAAACGCATACGCCCTTTTTGGCCAAGGGCATCATTGTCCACGTTTTGCCGCTTTTCATGTGCTTTCAAGGCGATTCGAATCTACCTCCTGAAATCTGTTTCCTGCAATTCTGCCTTGCTTTCAAAGCCTCTTCGTTGCCTTCCCTTAATATATTTGTGGACGAGAGGTATCATTTAAAACTCTGCAGGTTTGTGAATTGCAGTGCCCCTGAGCTCCATTTTTCAACTTGCTTTTTTGGGAGCTGGCCGCAAAAGCGCAGGATTGCTTCAGGCCCTCTTCTGGTTCTGGGAGGCAGGCTGAGCTTGTGCTTAATTCTTCTTCCTGATGGGAAAATAGAGTGACCTGTGCCTGTCCCAACACCTAGAGCTAGTCTCTCATTGGTTCCCCCTCTTCCCCTTCATCCTCAGGACAAATTGCAACCTGTACGGAACAGGAGGTTAAAGGTGCTGATTCTCCAAGGAGGGAGATGGCTAGTAAATCGGCTGGAATGGCGAACCCGAGCAAAGGAGATGAGAAATGAGGTGCGTTTTAGAAACCTTTCCCGATCACACCGTGTACCATCTTCTGGGTTTCTCATGCCTGTTTTCGACGTAGGAAGATGCCCTTGAACCTGGAGATTTGGGACCCATGGGATGGGTACCATGCAGTATTACTTGAAAGGGTCTGCGTTGGCTCACCCAACCTCACCGAACCTCTCAGCCCCAAGAGTGTCCACCCTTATGTCTCAATCAGCTGTGGGTCTAGATATGGTCAATCCAGGTTGCATCACAGCCCCTGAACGAATTTTGTAAGAATTTCTCTCTCTTTCACTGTCTTTGTTTCACGGGTTTTGAAAAGTAATTTATTTTTATAATGGGGTTTAGCTGCTTTTCACGGCTGTGTTTATGCCGCTTTACACCCCCTTGACTCACTTACAGAGAGATATCAATACATAGGTTTGAAGATTCTTACTAGTCAGATATATTCTTGTGCGGTGAATAGGGGGTGTTGAGTCCAGTTCACTGAAAAAGGAATAGGTCTTGTCTCTTACATATTGGGTTTATGGAACGGTATCTGAGCTAATTTGAAACCCTTGTTTTATGCATCACCCCACCTCACCTTTCCCGTTCAGCAGCCATAGTGTGTTTCCTAAACGTGGGACTCTGTTCTGTTTTGCAATTCAGTTCAAGTGTAGCGGTTTTTACATTCCCTCTAGAAGTGATATCTTATGATAAGTGTCTTTTTCTGTGTGACTTATTTCACTTAGAATCGTCGTACCTAAATCCACTCATCGTGCTGCTACTAGCCTTATGACGTTGATTTCATGGCTGAGTGATATTCCATTGTACATGAGGACCACAACTTCTTTATCCATTTTTCTCTTTCCTAGGATATTTAAGGTGTAATGAAGTGGGGGTTCTTGTCCACAGAACAGCCCTAAACTTTGGGGTGCCTGTGTCTTGCTGATTTTTAGTTTTCCCAATTTATACGGCCATGAGTGGAAGTGCCCTATGCTCTCCAAGCTGTGTTTTTTAGATGTTTCAGAACACACCGTACACTTCTCCGGAGTGGCTGTTGGCAATTTACATCCCACCCATCAGCGTAGCAAGGCTCCCATTTCTCCATGGCCGGTCCTGCATTTCTGGTTTGGACACTTTTTTCCGCATGGCCCTTTTGCCCGCTGGGAAGCGAGACTTCTTTGGAGCGCTGATTGGCCTTTCCAGGTTGCTTGGTTGGCCAAAAAGGGCGTATGCGTTTTTTCCTGAATATATTCAGGAAAAAACGCATACGCCCTTTTTGGCCAAGGGCATCATTGTCCACGTTTTGCCGCTTTTCATGTGCTTTCAAGGCGATTCGAATCTACCTCCTGAAATCTGTTTCCTGCAATTCTGCCTTGCTTTCAAAGCCTCTTCGTTGCCTTCCCTTAATATATTTGTGGACGAGAGGTATCATTTAAAACTCTGCAGGTTTGTGAATTGCAGTGCCCCTGAGCTCCATTTTTCAACTCGCTTTTTTGGGAGCTGGCCGCAAAAGCGCAGGATTGCTTCAGGCCCTCTTCTGGTTCTGGGGGGCAGGCTGAGCTTGTGCTTGATTCTTCTTCCTGATGGGAAAATAGAGTGACCTGTGCCTGTCCCAACACCTAGAGCTAGTATCTCATTGGTTCCCCCTCTTCCCGTTCATCCTCAGGACAAATTGCAACCTGTACGGAACAGGAGGTTAAAGGTGCTGATTCTCCAAGGAGGGAGATGGCTAGTAAATCGGCTGGAATGGCGAACCCGAGCAAAGGAGATGAGAAATGAGGTACGTTTTAGAAACCTTTCCCGATCACACGGTGTACCATCTTCTGGGTTTCTCATGCCTGTTTTCGACGTAGGAAGATGCCCTTGAACCTGGAGATTTGGGACCCATGGGATGGGTACCATGCAGTATTACTTGAAAGGGTCTGCGTTGGCTCACCCAACCTCACCGAACCTCTCAGCCCCTAGAGTGTCCACCCTTATGTCTCAATCAGCTGTGGGTCTAGATATGGTCAATCCAGGTTGCATCACAGCCCCTGAACGAATTTTGTAAGAATTTCTCTCTCTTTCACTGCCTTTGTTTCACGGGTTTTGAAAAGTAATTTATTTTTATAATGGGGTTTAGCTGCTTTTCACGGCTGTGTTTATGCCGCTTTACACCCCTTTGACTCACTTACAGAGAGATATCAATACATAGGTTTGAAGATTCTTACTAGTCAGATATATTCTTGTGCGGTGAATAGGGGGTGTTGAGTCCAGTTCACTGAAAAAGGAATAGGTCTTGTCTCTTACATACTGGGTTTATGGAACGGTATCTGAGCTAATTTGAAACCCTTGTTTTATGCATCACCCCACCTCACCTTTCCCGTTCAGCAGCCATAGTGTGTTTCCTAAACGTGGGACTCTGTTCTGTTTTGCAATTCAGTTCAAGTGTAGCGGTTTTTACATTCCCTCTCTAAGTGATATCTTATGATAAGTGTCTTTTTCTGTGTGACTTATTTCACTTAGAATCGTCATACCTAAATCCACTCATCGTGCTGCTACTAGCCTTATGACGTTGATTTCATGGCTGAGTGATATTCCATTGTACATGAGGACCACAACTTCTTTATCCATTTTTCTCTTTCCTAGGATATTTAAGGTGTAATGAAGTGGGGGTTCTTGTCCACAGAGCAGCCCTAAACTTTGGGGTGCCTGTGTCTTGCTGATTTTTAGTTTTCCCAATTTATACGCCCATGAGTGGAAGTGCCCTATGCTCTCCAAGCTGTGTTTTTTAGATGTTTTAGAACACACCGTACACTTCTCCAGAGTGGCTGTTGGCAATTTACATCCCACCCATCAGCGTAGCAAGGCTCCCATTTCTCCATGGCCGGTCCTGCATTTCTGGTTTGGACACTTTTTTCCGCATGGCCCTTTTGCCCGCTGGGAAGCGAGACTTCTTTGGAGCGCTGATTGGCCTTTCCAGGTTGCTTGGTTGGCCAAAAAGGGCGTATGCGTTTTTTCCTGAATATATTCAGGAAAAAACGCATACGCCCTTTTTGGCCAAGGGCATCATTGTCCACGTTTTGCCGCTTTTCATGTGCTTTCAAGGCGATTCGAATCTACCTCCTGAAATCTGTTTCCTGCAATTCTGCCTTGCTTTCAAAGCCTCTTCGTTGCCTTCCCTTAATATATTTGTGGACGAGAGGTATCATTTAAAACTCTGCAGGTTTGTGAATTGCAGTGCCCCTGAGCTCCATTTTTCAACTCGCTTTTTTGGGAGCTGGCCGCAAAAGCGCAGGATTGCTTCAGGCCCTCTTCTGGTTCTGGGGGGCAGGCTGAGCTTGTGCTTAATTCTTCTTCCTGATGGGAAAATAGAGTGACCTGTGCCTGTCCCAACACCTAGAGCTAGTCTCTCATTGGTTCCCCCTCTTCCCCTTCATCCTCAGGACAAATTGCAACCTGTACGGAACAGGAGGTTAAAGGTGCTGATTCTCCAAGGAGGGAGATGGCTAGTAAATCGGCTGGAATGGCGAACCCGAGCAAAGGAGATGAGAAATGAGGTGCGTTTTAGAAACCTTTCCCGATCACACCGTGTACCATCTTCTGGGTTTCTCATGCCTGTTTTCGACGTAGGAAGATGCCCTTGAACCTGGAGATTTGGGACCCATGGGATGGGTACCATGCAGTATTACTTGAAAGGGTCTGCGTTGGCTCACCCAACCTCACCGAACCTCTCAGCCCCAAGAGTGTCCACCCTTATGTCTCAATCAGCTGTGGGTCTAGATATGGTCAATCCAGGTTGCATCACAGCCCCTGAACGAATTTTGTAAGAATTTCTCTCTCTTTCACTGCCTTTGTTTCACGGGTTTTGAAAAGTAATTTATTTTTATAATGGGGTTTAGCTGCTTTTCACGGCTGTGTTTATGCCGCTTTACACCCCCTTGACTCACTTACGGAGAGATATCAATACATAGGTTTGAAGATTCTTACTAGTCAGATATATTCTTGGGCGGTGAATAGGGGGTGTTGAGTCCAGTTCACTGAAAAAGGAATAGGTCTTGTCTCTTACATATTGGGTTTATGGAACGGTATCGGAGCTAATTTGAAACCCTTGTTTTATGCATCACCCCACCTCACCTTTCCCGTTCAGCAGCCATAGTGTGTTTCTTAAACGTGGGACTCTGTTCTGTTTTGCAATTCAGTTCAAGTGTAGCGGTTTTTACATTCCCTCTAGAAGTGATATATTATGATAAGTGTCTTTTTCTGTGTGACTTATTTCACTTAGAATCGTCGTACCTAAATCCACTCATCGTGCTGCTACTAGCCTTATGACGTTGATTTCATGGCTGAGTGATATTCCATTGTACATGAGGACCACAACTTCTTTATCCATTTTTCTCTTTCCTAGGATATTTAAGGTGTAATGAAGTGGGGGTTCTTGTCCACAGAGCAGCCCTAAACTTTGGGGTGCCTGTGTCTTGCTGATTTTTAGTTTTCCCAATTTATACGCCCATGAGTGGAAGTGCCCTATGCTCTCCAAGCTGTGTTTTTTAGATGTTTCAGAACACACCGTACACTTCTCCAGAGTGGCTGTTGGCAATTTACATCCCACCCATCAGCGTAGCAAGGCTCCCATTTCTCCATGGCCGGTCCTGCATTTCTGGTTTGGACACTTTTTTCCGCATGGCCCTTTTGCCCGCTGGGAAGCGAGACTTCTTTGGAGCGCTGATTGGCCTTTCCAGGTTGCTTGGTTGGCCAAAAAGGGCGTATGCGTTTTTTCCTGAATATATTCAGGAAAAAACGCATACGCCCTTTTTGGCCAAGGGCATCATTGTCCACGTTTTGCCGCTTTTCATGTGCTTTCAAGGCGATTCGAATCTACCTCCTGAAATCTGTTTCCTGCAATTCTGCCTTGCTTTCAAAGCCTCTTCGTTGCCTTCCCTTAATATATTTGTGGACGAGAGGTATCATTTAAAACTCTGCAGGTTTGTGAATTGCAGTGCCCCTGAGCTCCATTTTTCAACTCGCTTTTTTGGGAGCTGGCCGCAAAAGCGCAGGATTGCTTCAGGCCCTCTTCTGGTTCTGGGGGGCAGGCTGAGCTTGTGCTTAATTCTTCTTCCTGATGGGAAAATAGAGTGACCTGTGCCTGTCCCAACACCTAGAGCTAGTCTCTCATTGGTTCCCCCTCTTCCCCTTCATCCTCAGGACAAATTGCAACCTGTACGGAACAGGAGGTTAAAGGTGCTGATTCTCCAAGGAGGGAGATGGCTAGTAAATCGGCTGGAATGGCGAACCCGAGCAAAGGAGATGAGAAATGAGGTGCGTTTTAGAAACCTTTCCCGATCACACGGTGTACCATCTTCTGGGTTTCTCATGCCTGTTTTCGACGTAGGAAGATGCCCTTGAACCTGGAGATTTGGGACCCATGGGATGGGTACCATGCAGTATTACTTGAAAGGGTCTGCGTTGGCTCACCCAACCTCACCGAACCTCTCAGCCCCAAGAGTGTCCACCCTTATGTCTCAATCAGCTGTGGGTCTAGATATGGTCAATCCAGGTTGCATCACAGCCCCTGAACGAATTTTGTAAGAATTTCTCTCTCTTTCACTGTCTTTGTTTCACGGGTTTTGAAAAGTAATTTATTTTTATAATGGGGTTTAGCTGCTTTTCACGGCTGTGTTTATGCCGCTTTACACCCCCTTGACTCACTTACGGAGAGATATCAATACATAGGTTTGAAGATTCTTACTAGTCAGATATATTCTTGGGCGGTGAATAGGGGGTGTTGAGTCCAGTTCACTGAAAAAGGAATAGGTCTTGTCTCTTACATATTGGGTTTATGGAACGGTATCTGAGCTAATTTGAAACCCTTGTTTTATGCATCACCCCACCTCACCTTTCCCGTTCAGCAGCCATAGTGTGTTTCTTAAACGTGGGACTCTGTTCTGTTTTGCAATTCAGTTCAAGTGTAGCGGTTTTTACATTCCCTCTAGAAGTGATATATTATGATAAGTGTCTTTTTCTGTGTGACTTATTTCACTTAGAATCGTCGTACCTAAATCCACTCATCGTGCTGCTACTAGCCTTATGACGTTGATTTCATGGCTGAGTGATATTCCATTGTACATGAGGACCACAACTTCTTTATCCATTTTTCTCTTTCCTAGGATATTTAAGGTGTAATGAAGTGGGGGTTCTTGTCCACAGAGCAGCCCTAAACTTTGGGGTGCCTGTGTCTTGCTGATTTTTAGTTTTCCCAATTTATACGCCCATGAGTGGAAGTGCCCTATGCTCTCCAAGCTGTGTTTTTTAGATGTTTCAGAACACACCGTACACTTCTCCAGAGTGGCTGTTGGCAATTTACATCCCACCCATCAGCGTAGCAAGGCTCCCATTTCTCCATGGCCGGTCCTGCATTTCTGGTTTGGACACTTTTTTCCGCATGGCCCTTTTGCCCGCTGGGAAGCGAGACTTCTTTGGAGCGCTGATTGGCCTTTCCAGGTTGCTTGGTTGGCCAAAAAGGGCGTATGCGTTTTTTCCTGAATATATTCAGGAAAAAACACATACGCCCTTTTTGGCCAAGGGCATCATTGTCCACGTTTTGCCGCTTTTCATGTGCTTTCAAGGCGATTCGAATCTACCTCCTGAAATCTGTTTCCTGCAATTCTGCCTTGCTTTCAAAGCCTCTTCGTTGCCTTCCCTTAATATATTTGTGGACGAGAGGTATCATTTAAAACTCTGCAGGTTTGTGAATTGCAGTGCCCCTGAGCTCCATTTTTCAACTCGCTTTTTTGGGAGCTGGCCGCAAAAGCGCAGGATTGCTTCAGGCCCTCTTCTGGTTCTGGGGGGCAGGCTGAGCTTGTGCTTAATTCTTCTTCCTGATGGGAAAATAGAGTGACCTGTGCCTGTCCCAACACCTAGAGCTAGTCTCTCATTGGTTCCCCCTCTTCCCCTTCATCCTCAGGACAAATTGCAACCTGTACGGAACAGGAGGTTAAAGGTGCTGATTCTCCAAGGAGGGAGATGGCTAGTAAATCGGCTGGAATGGCGAACCCGAGCAAAGGAGATGAGAAATGAGGTGCGTTTTAGAAACCTTTCCCGATCACACGGTGTACCATCTTCTGGGTTTCTCATGCCTGTTTTCGACGTAGGAAGATGCCCTTGAACCTGGAGATTTGGGACCCATGGGATGGGTACCATGCAGTATTACTTGAAAGGGTCTGCGTTGGCTCACCCAACCTCACCGAACCTCTCAGCCCCAAGAGTGTCCACCCTTATGTCTCAATCAGCTGTGGGTCTAGATATGGTCAATCCAGGTTGCATCACAGCCCCTGAACGAATTTTGTAAGAATTTCTCTCTCTTTCACTGCCTTTGTTTCACGGGTTTTGAAAAGTAATTTATTTTTATAATGGGGTTTAGCTGCTTTTCACGGCTGTGTTTATGCCGCTTTACACCCCCTTGACTCACTTACAGAGAGATATCAATACATAGGTTTGAAGATTCTTACTAGTCAGATATATTCTTGTGCGGTGAATAGGGGGTGTTGAGTCCAGTTCACTGAAAAAGGAATAGGTCTTGTCTCTTACATATTGGGTTTATGGAACGGTATCTGAGCTAATTTGAAACCCTTGTTTTATGCATCACCCCACCTCACCTTTCCCGTTCAGCAGCCATAGTGTGTTTCTTAAACGTGGGACTCTGTTCTGTTTTGCAATTCAGTTCAAGTGTAGCGGTTTTTACATTCCCTCTAGAAGTGATATATTATGATAAGTGTCTTTTTCTGTGTGACTTATTTCACTTAGAATCGTCGTACCTAAATCCACTCATCGTGCTGCTACTAGCCTTATGACGTTGATTTCCTGGCTGAGTGATATTCCATTGTACATGAGGACCACAACTTCTTTATCCATTTTTCTCTTTCCTAGGATATTTAAGGTGTAATGAAGTGGGGTTCTTGTCCACAGAGCAGCCCTAACCTTTGGGGTGCCTGTGTCTTGCTGATTTTTAGTTTTCCCAATTTATACGCCCATGAGTGGAAGTGCCCTATGCTCTCCAAGCTGTGTTTTTTAGATGTTTCAGAACACACCGTACACTTCTCCAGAGTGGCTGTTGGCAATTTACATCCCACCCATCAGCGTAGCAAGGCTCCCATTTCTCCATGGCCGGTCCTGCATTTCTGGTTTGGACACTTTTTTCCGCATGGCCCTTTTGCCCGCTGGGAAGCGAGACTTCTTTGGAGCGCTGATTGGCCTTTCCAGGTTGCTTGGTTGGCCAAAAAGGGCGTATGTGTTTTTTCCTGAATATATTCAGGAAAAAACGCATACGCCCTTTTTGGCCAAGGGCATCATTGTCCACGTTTTGCCGCTTTTCATGTGCTTTCAAGGCGATTCGAATCTACCTCCTGAAATCTGTTTCCTGCAATTCTGCCTTGCTTTCAAAGCCTCTTCGTTGCCTTCCCTTAATATATTTGTGGACGAGAGGTATCATTTAAAACTGTGCAGGTCTATGAATTGCAGTGCCCCTGAGCTCCATTTTTCAACTCGCTTTTTTGGGAGCTGGCCGCAAAAGCGCAGGATTGCTTCAGGCCCTCTTCTGGTTCTGGGGGGCAGGCTGAGCTTGTGCTTAATTCTTCTTCCTGATGGGAAAATAGAGTGACCTGTGCCTGTCCCAACACCTAGAGCTAGTCTCTCATTGGTTCCCCCTCTTCCCCTTCATCCTCAGGACAAATTGCAACCTGTACGGAACAGGAGGTTAAAGGTGCTGATTCTCCAAGGAGGGAGATGGCTAGTAAATCGGCTGGAATGGCGAACCCGAGCAAAGGAGATGAGAAATGAGGTGCGTTTTAGAAACCTTTCCCGATCACACGGTGTACCATCTTCTGGGTTTCTCATGCCTGTTTTCGACGTAGGAAGATGCCCTTGAACCTGGAGATTTGGGACCCATGGGATGGGTACCATGCAGTATTACTTGAAAGGGTCTGCGTTGGCTCACCCAACCTCACCGAACCTCTCAGCCCCAAGAGTGTCCACCCTTATGTCTCAATCAGCTGTGGGTCTAGATATGGTCAATCCAGGTTGCATCACAGCCCCTGAACGAATTTTGTAAGAATTTCTCTCTCTTTCACTGTCTTTGTTTCACGGGTTTTGAAAAGTAATTTATTTTTATAATGGGGTTTAGCTGCTTTTCACGGCTGTGTTTATGCCGCTTTACACCCCCTTGACTCACTTACAGAGAGATATCAATACATAGGTTTGAAGATTCTTACTAGTCAGATATATTCTTGTGCGGTGAATAGGGGGTGTTGAGTCCAGTTCACTGAAAAAGGAATAGGTCTTGTCTCTTACATATTGGGTTTATGGAACGGTATCGGAGCTAATTTGAAGCCCTTGTTTTATGCATCACCCCACCTCACCTTTCCCGTTCAGCAGCCATAGTGTGTTTCTTAAACGTGGGACTCTGTTCTGTTTTGCAATTCAGTTCAAGTGTAGCGGTTTTTACATTCCCTCTAGAAGTGATATCTTATGATAAGTGTCTTTTTCTGTGTGACTTATTTCACTTAGAATCGTCGTACCTAAATCCACTCATCGTGCTGCTACTAGCCTTATGACGTTGATTTCATGGCTGAGTGATATTCCATTGTACATGAGGACCACAACTTCTTTATCCATTTTTCTCTTTCCTAGGATATTTAAGGTGTAATGAAGTGGGGGTTCTTGTCCACAGAGCAGCCCTAAACTTTGGGGTGCCTGTGTCTTGCTGATTTTTAGTTTTCCCAATTTATACGCCCATGAGTGGAAGTGCCCTATGCTCTCCAAGCTGTGTTTTTTAGATGTTTCAGAACACACCGTACACTTCTCCAGAGTGGCTGTTGGCAATTTACATCCCACCCATCAGCGTAGCAAGGCTCCCATTTCTCCATGGCCGGTCCTGCATTTCTGGTTTGGACACTTTTTTCCGCATGGCCCTTTTGCCCGCTGGGAAGCGAGACTTCTTTGGAGCGCTGATTGGCCTTTCCAGGTTGCTTGGTTGGCCAAAAAGGGCGTATGCGTTTTTTCCTGAATATATTCAGGAAAAAACGCATACGCCCTTTTTGGCCAAGGGCATCATTGTCCACGTTTTGCCGCTTTTCATGTGCTTTCAAGGCGATTCGAATCTACCTCCTGAAATCTGTTTCCTGCAATTCTGCCTTGCTTTCAAAGCCTCTTCGTTGCCTTCCCTTAATATATTTGTGGACGAGAGGTATCATTTAAAACTCTGCAGGTTTGTGAATTGCAGTGCCCCTGTGCTCCATTTTTCAACTCGCTTTTTTGGGAGCTGGCCGCAAAAGCGCAGGATTGCTTCAGGCCCTCTTCTGGTTCTGGGGGGCAGGCTGAGCTTTTGCTTGATTCTTCTTCCTGATGGGAAAATAGAGTGACCTGTGCCTGTCCCCACACCTAGAGCTAGTCTCTCATTGGTTCCCCCTCTTCCCGTTCATCCTCAGGACAAATTGCAACCTGTACGGAACAGGAGGTTAAAGGTGCTGATTCTCCAAGGAGGGAGATGGCTAGTAAATCGGCTGGAATGGCGAACCCGAGCAAAGGAGATGAGAAATGAGGTGCGTTTTAGAAGCCTTTCCCGATCACACCGTGTACCATCTTCTGGGTTTCTCATGCCTGTTTTCGACGTAGGAAGATGCCCTTGAACCTGGAGATTTGGGACCCATGGGATGGGTACCATGCAGTATTACTTGAAAGGGTCTGCGTTGGCTCACCCAACCTCACCGAACCTCTCAGCCCCAAGAGTGTCCACCCTTATGTCTCAATCAGCTGTGGGTCTAGATATGGTCAATCCAGGTTGCATCACAGCCCCTGAACGAATTTTGTAAGAATTTCTCTCTCTTTCACTGCCTTTGTTTCACGGGTTTTGAAAAGTAATTTATTTTTATAATGGGGTTTAGCTGCTTTTCACGGCTGTGTTTATGCCGCTTTACACCCCCTTGACTCACTTACAGAGAGATATCAATACATAGGTTTGAAGATTCTTCCTAGTCAGATATATTCTTGTGCGGTGAATAGGGGGTGTTGAGTCCAGTTCACTGAAAAAGGAATAGGTCTTGTCTCTTACATCTTGGGTTTATGGAACGGTATCTGAGCTAATTTGAAACCCTTGTTTTATGCATCACCCCACCTCACCTTTCCCGTTCAGCAGCCATAGTGTGTTTCCTAAACGTGGGACTCTGTTCTGTTTTGCAATTCAGTTCAAGTGTAGCAGTTTTTACATTCCCTCTCGAAGTGATATCTTATGATAAGTGTCTTTTTCTGTGTGACTTATTTCACTTAGAATCGTCGTACCTAAATCCACTCATCGTGCTGCTACTAGCCTTATGACGTTGATTTCATGGCTGAGTGATATTCCATTGTACATGAGGACCACAACTTCTTTATCCATTTTTCTCTTTCCTAGGATATTTAAGGTGTAATGAAGTGGGGGTTCTTGTCCACAGAGCAGCCCTAAACTTTGGGGTGCCTGTGTCTTGCTGATTTTTAGTTTTCCCAATTTATACGCCCATGAGTGGAAGTGCCCTATGCTCTCCAAGCTGTGTTTTTTAGATGTTTCAGAACACACCGTACACTTCTCCAGAGTGGCTGTTGGCAATTTACATCCCACCCATTAGCGTAGCAAGGCTCCCATTTCTCCATGGCCGGTCCTGCATTTCTGGTTTGGACACTTTTTTCCGCATGGCCCTTTTGCCCGCTGGGAAGCGAGACTTCTTTGGAGCGCTGATTGGCCTTTCCAGGTTGCTTGGTTGGCCAAAAAGGGCGTATGCGTTTTTTCCTGAATATATTCAGGAAAAAACGCATACGCCCTTTTTGGCCAAGGGCATCATTGTCCACGTTTTGCCGCTTTTCATGTGCTTTCAAGGCGATTCGAATCTACCTCCTGAAATCTGTTTCCTGCAATTCTGCCTTGCTTTCAAAGCCTCTTCGTTGCCTTCCCTTAATATATTTGTGGACGAGAGGTATCATTTAAAACTCTGCAGGTTTGTGAATTGCAGTGCCCCTGAGCTCCATTTTTCAACTCGCTTTTTTGGGAGCTGGCCGCAAAAGCGCAGGATTGCTTCAGGCCCTCTTCTGGTTCTGGGGGGCAGGCTGAGCTTGTGCTTAATTCTTCTTCCTGATGGGAAAATAGAGTGACCTGTGCCTGTCCCAACACCTAGAGCTAGTCTCTCATTGGTTCCCCCTCTTCCCCTTCATCCTCAGGACAAATTGCAACCTGTACGGAACAGGAGGTTAAAGGTGCTGATTCTCCAAGGAGGGAGATGGCTAGTAAATCGGCTGGAATGGCGAACCCGAGCAAAGGAGATGAGAAATGAGGTACGTTTTAGAAACCTTTCCCGATCACACGGTGTACCATCTTCTGGGTTTCTCATGCCTGTTTTCGACGTAGGAAGATGCCCTTGAACCTGGAGATTTGGGACCCATGGGATGGGTACCATGCAGTATTACTTGAAAGGGTCTGCGTTGGCTCACCCAACCTCACCGAACCTCTCAGCCCCTAGAGTGTCCACCCTTATGTCTCAATCAGCTGTGGGTCTAGATATGGTCAATCCAGGTTGCATCACAGCCCCTGAACGAATTTTGTAAGAATTTCTCTCTCTTTCACTGTCTTTGTTTCACGGGTTTTGAAAAGTAATTTATTTTTATAATGGGGTTTAGCTGCTTTTCACGGCTGTGTTTATGCCGCTTTACACCCCTTTGACTCACTTACAGAGAGATATCAATACATAGGTTTGAAGATTCTTACTAGTCAGATATATTCTTGTGCGGTGAATAGGGGGTGTTGAGTCCAGTTCACTGAAAAAGGAATAGGTCTTGTCTCTTACATACTGGGTTTATGGAACGGTATCTGAGCTAATTTGAAACCCTTGTTTTATGCATCACCCCACCTCACCTTTCCCGTTCAGCAGCCATAGTGTGTTTCCTAAACGTGGGACTCTGTTCTGTTTTGCAATTCAGTTCAAGTGTAGCGGTTTTTACATTCCCTCTCTAAGTGATATCTTATGATAAGTGTCTTTTCCTGTGTGACTTATTTCACTTAGAATCGTCGTACCTAAATCCACTCATCGTGCTGCTACTAGCCTTATGACGTTGATTTCATGGCTGAGTGATATTCCATTGTACATGAGGACCACAACTTCTTTATCCATTTTTCTCTTTCCTAGGATATTTAAGGTGTAATGAAGTGGGGGTTCTTGTCCACAGAGCAGCCCTAAACTTTGGGGTGCCTGTGTCTTGCTGATTTTTAGTTTTCCCAATTTATACGCCCATGAGTGGAAGTGCCCTATGCTCTCCAAGCTGTGTTTTTTAGATGTTTTAGAACACACCGTACACTTCTCCAGAGTGGCTGTTGGCAATTTACATCCCACCCATCAGCGTAGCAAGGCTCCCATTTCTCCATGGCCGGTCCTGCATTTCTGGTTTGGACACTTTTTTCCGCATGGCCCTTTTGCCCGCTGCGAAGCGAGACTTCTTTGGAGCGCTGATTGGCCTTTCCAGGTTGCTTGGTTGGCCAAAAAGGGCGTATGCGTTTTTTCCTGAATATATTCAGGAAAAAACGCATACGCCCTTTTTGGCCAAGGGCATCATTGTCCACGTTTTGCCGCTTTTCATGTGCTTTCAAGGCGATTCGAATCTACCTCCTGAAATCTGTTTCCTGCAATTCTGCCTTGCTTTCAAAGCCTCTTCGTTGCCTTCCCTTAATATATTTGTGGACGAGAGGTATCATTTAAAACTCTGCAGGTTTGTGAATTGCAGTGCCCCTGAGCTCCATTTTTCAACTCGCTTTTTTGGGAGCTGGCCGCAAAAGCGCAGGATTGCTTCAGGCCCTCTTCTGGTTCTGGGGGGCAGGCTGAGCTTGTGCTGAATTCTTCTTCCTGATGGGAAAATAGAGTGACCTGTGCCTGTCCCAACACCTAGAGCTAGTCTCTCATTGGTTCCCCCTCTTCCCGTTCATCCTCAGGACAAATTGCAACCTGTACGGAACAGGAGGTTAAAGGTGCTGATTCTCCAAGGAGGGAGATGGCTAGTAAATCGGCTGGAATGGCGAACCCGAGCAAAGGAGATGAGAAATGAGGTGCGTTTTAGAAACCTTTCCCGATCACACGGTGTACCATCTTCTGGGTTTCCCATGCCTGTTTTCGACGTAGGAAGATGCCCTTGAACCTGGAGATTTGGGACCCATGGGATGGGTACCATGCAGTATTACTTGAAAGGGTCTGCGTTGGCTCACCCAACCTCACCGAACCTCTCAGCCCCAAGAGTGTCCACCCTTATGTCTCAATCAGCTGTGGGTCTAGATATGGTCAATCCAGGTTGCATCACAGCCCCTGAACGAATTTTGTAAGAATTTCTCTCTCTTTCACTGCCTTTGTTTCACGGGTTTTGAAAAGTAATTTATTTTTATAATGGGGTTTAGCTGCTTTTCACGGCTGTGTTTATGCCGCTTTACACCCCCTTGACTCACTTACAGAGAGATATCAATACATAGGTTTGAAGATTCTTACTAGTCAGATATATTCTTGTGCGGTGAATAGGGGGTGTTGAGTCCAGTTCACTGAAAAAGGAATAGGTCTTGTCTCTTACATATTGGGTTTATGGAACGGTATCGGAGCTAATTTGAAACCCTTGTTTTATGCATCACCCCACCTCACCTTTCCCGTTCAGCAGCCATAGTGTGTTTTCTAAACGTGTGACTCTCTTCTGTTTTGTAATTCAGTTCAAGTGTAGCGGTTTTTACATTCCCTCTCGAAGTGATATCTTATGATAAGTGTCTTTTTCTGTGTGACTTATTTCACTTAGAATCGTCGTACCTAAATCCACTCATCGTGCTGCTACTAGCCTTATGACGTTGATTTCATGGCTGAGTGATATTCCATTGTACATGAGGACCACAACTTCTTTATCCATTTTTCTCTTTCCTAGGATATTTAAGGTGTAATGAAGTGGGGGTTCTTGTCCACAGAGCAGCCCTAAACTTTGGGGTGCCTGTGTCTTGCTGATTTTTGGTTTTCCCAATTTATACGGCCATGAGTGGAAGTGCCCTATGCTCTCCAAGCTGTGTTTTTTAGATGTTTCAGAACACACCGTACACTTCTCCAGAGTGGCTGTTGGCAATTTACATCCCACCCATCAGCGTAGCAAGGCTCCCATTTCTCCATGGCCGGTCCTGCATTTCTGGTTTGGACACTTTTTTCCGCATGGCCCTTTTGCCCGCTGGGAAGCGAGACTTCTTTGGAGCGCTGATTGGCCTTTCCAGGTTGCTTGGTTGGCCAAAAAGGGCGTATGCGTTTTTTCCTGAATATATTCAGGAAAAAACGCATACGCCCTTTTTGGCCAAGGGCATCATTGTCCACGTTTTGCCGCTTTTCATGTGCTTTCAAGGCGATTCGAATCTACCTCCTGAAATCTGTTTCCTGCAATTCTGCCTTGCTTTCAAAGCCTCTTCGTTGCCTTCCCTTAATATATTTGTGGACGAGAGGTATCATTTAAAACTCTGCAGGTCTATGAATTGCAGTGCCCCTGAGCTCCATTTTTCAACTCGCTTTTTTGGGAGCTGGCCGCCAAAGCGCAGGATTGCTTCAGGCCCTCTTCTGGTTCTGGGGGGCAGGCTGAGCTTGTGCTTAATTCTTCTTCCTGATGGGAAAATAGAGTGACCTGTGCCTGTCCCAACACCTAGAGCTAGTCTCTCATTGGTTCCCCCTCCTCCCCTTCATCCTCAGGACAAATTGCAACCTGTACGGAACAGGAGGTTAAAGGTGCTGATTCTCCAAGGAGGGAGATGGCTAGTAAATCGGCTGGAATGGCGAACCCGAGCAAAGGAGATGAGAAATGAGGTGCGTTTTAGAAACCTTTCCCGATCACACGGTGTACCATCTTCTGGGTTTCTCATGCCTGTTTTCGACGTAGGAAGATGCCCTTGAACCTGGAGATTTGGGACCCATGGGATGGGTACCATGCAGTATTACTTGAAAGGGTCTGCGTTGGCTCACCCAACCTCACCGAACCTCTCAGCCCCAAGAGTGTCCACCCTTATGTCTCAATCAGCTGTGGGTCTAGATATGGTCAATCCAGGTTGCATCACAGCCCCTGAACGAATTTTGTAAGAATTTCTCTCTCTTTCACTGTCTTTGTTTCACGGGTTTTGAAAAGTAATTTAGTTTTATAATGGGGTTTAGCTGCTTTTCACGGCTGTGTTTATGCCGCTTTACACCCCCTTGACTCACTTACAGAGAGATATCAATACATAGGTTTGAAGATTCTTACTAGTCAGATATATTCTTGTGCGGTGAATAGGGGGTGTTGAGTCCAGTTCACTGAAAAAGGAATAGGTCTTGTCTCTTACATATTGGGTTTATGGAACGGTATCTGAGCTAATTTGAAACCCTTGTTTTATGCATCACCCCACCTCACCTTTCCCGTTCAGCAGCCATAGTGTGTTTCTTAAACGTGGGACTCTGTTCTGTTTTGCAATTCAGTTCAAGTGTAGCGGTTTTTACATTCCCTCTAGAAGTGATATATTATGATAAGTGTCTTTTTCTGTGTGACTTATTTCACTTAGAATCGTCGTACCTAAATCCACTCATCGTGCTGCTACTAGCCTTATGACGTTGATTTCATGGCTGAGTGATATTCCATTGTACATGAGGACCACAACTTCTTTATCCATTTTTCTCTTTCCTAGGATATTTAAGGTGTAATGAAGTGGGGGTTCTTGTCCACAGAGCAGCCCTAAACTTTGGGGTGCCTGTGTCTTGCTGATTTTTAGTTTTCCCAATTTATACGCCCATGAGTGGAAGTGCCCTATGCTCTCCAAGCTGTGTTTTTTAGATGTTTCAGAACACACCGTACACTTCTCCAGAGTGGCTGTTGGCAATTTACATCCCACCCATCAGCGTAGCAAGGCTCCCATTTCTCCATGGCCGGTCCTGCATTTCTGGTTTGGACACTTTTTTCCGCATGGCCCTTTTGCCCGCTGGGAAGCGAGACTTCTTTGGAGCGCTAATTGGCCTTTCCAGGTTGCTTGGTTGGCCAAAAAGGGCGTATGCGTTTTTTCCTGAATATATTCAGGAAAAAACGCATACGCCCTTTTTGGCCAAGGGCATCATTGTCCACGTTTTGCCGCTTTTCATGTGCTTTCAAGGCGATTCGAATCTACCTCCTGAAATCTGTTTCCTGCAATTCTGCCTTGCTTTCAAAGCCTCTTCGTTGCCTTCCCTTAATATATTTGTGGACGAGAGGTATCATTTAAAACTCTGCAGGTTTGTGAATTGCAGTGCCCCTGAGCTCCATTTTTCAACTCGCTTTTTTGGGAGCTGGCCGCAAAAGCGCAGGATTGCTTCAGGCCCTCTTCTGGTTCTGGGGGGCAGGCTGAGCTTGTGCTTAATTCTTCTTCCTGATGGGAAAATAGAGTGACCTGTGCCTGTCCCAACACCTAGAGCTAGTCTCTCATTGGTTCCCCCTCTTCCCCTTCATCCTCAGGACAAATTGCAACCTGTACGGAACAGGAGGTTAAAGGTGCTGATTCTCCAAGGAGGGAGATGGCTAGTAAATCGGCTGGAATGGCGAACCCGAGCAAAGGAGATGAGAAATGAGGTGCGTTTTAGAAACCTTTCCCGATCACACGGTGTACCATCTTCTGGGTTTCTCATGCCTGTTTTCGACGTAGGAAGATGCCCTTGAACCTGGAGATTTGGGACCCATGGGATGGGTACCATGCAGTATTACTTGAAAGGGTCTGCGTTGGCTCACCCAACCTCACCGAACCTCTCAGCCCCAAGAGTGTCCACCCTTATGTCTCAATCAGCTGTGGGTCTAGATATGGTCAATCCAGGTTGCATCACAGCCCCTGAACGAATTTTGTAAGAATTTCTCTCTCTTTCACTGCCTTTGTTTCACGGGTTTTGAAAAGTAATTTATTTTTATAATGGGGTTTAGCTGCTTTTCACGGCTGTGTTTATGCCGCTTTACACCCCCTTGACTCACTTACAGAGAGATATCAATACATAGGTTTGAAGATTCTTACTAGTCAGATATATTCTTGTGCGGTGAATAGGGGGTGTTGAGTCCAGTTCACTGAAAAAGGAATAGGTCTTGTCTCTTACATATTGGGTTTATGGAACGGTATCTGAGCTAATTTGAAACCCTTGTTTTATGCATCACCCCACCTCACCTTTCCCGTTCAGCAGCCATAGTGTGTTTCTTAAACGTGGGACTCTGTTCTGTTTTGCAATTCAGTTCAAGTGTAGCGGTTTTTACATTCCCTCTAGAAGTGATATATTATGATAAGTGTCTTTTTCTGTGTGACTTATTTCACTTAGAATCGTCGTACCTAAATCCACTCATCGTGCTGCTACTAGCCTTATGACGTTGATTTCCTGGCTGAGTGATATTCCATTGTACATGAGGACCACAACTTCTTTATCCATTTTTCTCTTTCCTAGGATATTTAAGGTGTAATGAAGTGGGGTTCTTGTCCACAGAGCAGCCCTAACCTTTGGGGTGCCTGTGTCTTGCTGATTTTTAGTTTTCCCAATTTATACGCCCATGAGTGGAAGTGCCCTATGCTCTCCAAGCTGTGTTTTTTAGATGTTTCAGAACACACCGTACACTTCTCCAGAGTGGCTGTTGGCAATTTACATCCCACCCATCAGCGTAGCAAGGCTCCCATTTCTCCATGGCCGGTCCTGCATTTCTGGTTTGGACACTTTTTTCCGCATGGCCCTTTTGCCCGCTGGGAAGCGAGACTTCTTTGGAGCGCTGATTGGCCTTTCCAGGTTGCTTGGTTGGCCAAAAAGGGCGTATGTGTTTTTTCCTGAATATATTCAGGAAAAAACGCATACGCCCTTTTTGGCCAAGGGCATCATTGTCCACGTTTTGCCGCTTTTCATGTGCTTTCAAGGCGATTCGAATCTACCTCCTGAAATCTGTTTCCTGCAATTCTGCCTTGCTTTCAAAGCCTCTTCGTTGCCTTCCCTTAATATATTTGTGGACGAGAGGTATCATTTAAAACTGTGCAGGTCTATGAATTGCAGTGCCCCTGAGCTCCATTTTTCAACTCGCTTTTTTGGGAGCTGGCCGCAAAAGCGCAGGATTGCTTCAGGCCCTCTTCTGGTTCTGGGGGGCAGGCTGAGCTTGTGCTTAATTCTTCTTCCTGATGGGAAAATAGAGTGACCTGTGCCTGTCCCAACACCTAGAGCTAGTCTCTCATTGGTTCCCCCTCTTCCCGTTCATCCTCAGGACAAATTGCAACCTGTACGGAACAGGAGGTTAAAGGTGCTGATTCTCCAAGGAGGGAGATGGCTAGTAAATCGGCTGGAATGGCGAACCCGAGCAAAGGAGATGAGAAATGAGGTGCGTTTTAGAAACCTTTCCCGATCACACGGTGTACCATCTTCTGGGTTTCTCATGCCTGTTTTCGACGTAGGAAGATGCCCTTGAACCTGGAGATTTGGGACCCATGGGATGGGTACCATGCAGTATTACTTGAAAGGGTCTGCGTTGGCTCACCCAACCTCACCGAACCTCTCAGCCCCAAGAGTGTCCACCCTTATGTCTCAATCAGCTGTGGGTCTAGATATGGTCAATCCAGGTTGCATCACAGCCCCTGAACGAATTTTGTAAGAATTTCTCTCTCTTTCACTGTCTTTGTTTCACGGGTTTTGAAAAGTAATTTATTTTTATAATGGGGTTTAGCTGCTTTTCACGGCTGTGTTTATGCCGCTTTACACCCCCTTGACTCACTTACAGAGAGATATCAATACATAGGTTTGAAGATTCTTACTAGTCAGATATATTCTTGTGCGGTGAATAGGGGGTGTTGAGTCCAGTTCACTGAAAAAGGAATAGGTCTTGTCTCTTACATATTGGGTTTATGGAACGGTATCGGAGCTAATTTGAAGCCCTTGTTTTATGCATCACCCCACCTCACCTTTCCCGTTCAGCAGCCATAGTGTGTTTCTTAAACGTGGGACTCTGTTCTGTTTTGCAATTCAGTTCAAGTGTAGCGGTTTTTACATTCCCTCTAGAAGTGATATCTTATGATAAGTGTCTTTTTCTGTGTGACTTATTTCACTTAGAATCGTCGTACCTAAATCCACTCATCGTGCTGCTACTAGCCTTATGACGTTGATTTCATGGCTGAGTGATATTCCATTGTACATGAGGACCACAACTTCTTTATCCATTTTTCTCTTTCCTAGGATATTTAAGGTGTAATGAAGTGGGGGTTCTTGTCCACAGAGCAGCCCTAAACTTTGGGGTGCCTGTGTCTTGCTGATTTTTAGTTTTCCCAATTTATACGGCCATGAGTGGAAGTGCCCTATGCTCTCCAAGCTGTGTTTTTTAGATGTTTCAGAACACACCGTACACTTCTCCAGAGTGGCTGTTGGCAATTTACATCCCACCCATCAGCGTAGCAAGGCTCCCATTTCTCCATGGCCAGTCCTGCATTTCTGGTTTGGACACTTTTTTCCGCATGGCCCTTTTGCCCGCTGGGAAGCGAGACTTCTTTGGAGCGCTGATTGGCCTTTCCAGGTTGCTTGGTTGGCCAAAAAGGGCGTATGCGTTTTTTCCTGAATATATTCAGGAAAAAACGCATACGCCCTTTTTGGCCAAGGGCATCATTGTCCACGTTTTGCCGCTTTTCATGTGCTTTCAAGGCGATTCGAATCTACCTCCTGAAATCTGTTTCCTGCAATTCTGCCTTGCTTTCAAAGCCTCTTCGTTGCCTTCCCTTAATATATTTGTGGACGAGAGGTATCATTTAAAACTCTGCAGGTCTATGAATTGCAGTGCCCCTGAGCTCCATTTTTCAACTCGCTTTTTTGGGAGCTGGCCGCAAAAGCGCAGGATTGCTTCAGGCCCTCTTCTGGTTCTGGGGGGCAGGCTGAGCTTGTGCTTAATTCTTCTTCCTGATGGGAAAATAGAGTGACCTGTGCCTGTCCCAACACCTAGAGCTAGTCTCTCATTGGTTCCCCCTCTTCCCGTTCATCCTCAGGACAAATTGCAACCTGTACGGAACAGGAGGTTAAAGGTGCTGATTCTCCAAGGAGGGAGATGGCTAGTAAATCGGCTGGAATGGCGAACCCGAGCAAAGGAGATGAGAAATGAGGTGCGTTTTAGAAACCTTTCCCGATCACACGGTGTACCATCTTCTGGGTTTCTCATGCCTGTTTTCGACGTAGGAAGATGCCCTTGAACCTGGAGATTTGGGACCCATGGGATGGGTACCATGCAGTATTACTTGAAAGGGTCTGCGTTGGCTCACCCAACCTCACCGAACCTCTCAGCCCCAAGAGTGTCCACCCTTATGTCTCAATCAGCTGTGGGTCTAGATATGGTCAATCCAGGTTGCATCACAGCCCCTGAACGAATTTTGTAAGAATTCCTCTCTCTTTCACTGCCTTTGTTTCACGGGTTTTGAAAAGTAATTTATTTTTATAATGGGGTTTAGCTGCTTTTCACGGCTGTGTTTATGCCGCTTTACACCCCCTTGACTCACTTACAGAGAGATATCAATACATAGGTTTGAAGATTCTTACTAGTCAGATATATTCTTGTGCGGTGAATAGGGGGTGTTGAGTCCAGTTCACTGAAAAAGGAATAGGTCTTGTCTCTTACATATTGGGTTTATGGAACGGTATCTGAGCTAATTTGAAACCCTTGTTTTATGCATCACCCCACCTCACCTTTCCCGTTCAGCAGCCATAGTGTGTTTCCTAAACGTGGGACTCTGTTCTGTTTTGCAATTCAGTTCAAGTGTAGCGGTTTTTTCATTCCCTCTCTAAGTGATATCTTATGATAAGTGTCTTTTTCTGTGTGACTTATTTCACTTAGAATCGTCGTACCTAAATCCACTCATCGTGCTGCTACTAGCCTTATGACGTTGATTTCATGGCTGAGTGATATTCCATTGTACATGAGGACCACAACTTCTTTATCCATTTTTCTCTTTCCTAGGATATTTAAAGTGTAATGAAGTGGGGGTTCTTGTCCACAGAGCAGCCCTAAACTTTGGGGTGCCTGTGTCTTGCTGATTTTTAGTTTTCCCAATTTATACGGCCATGAGTGGAAGTGCCCTATGCTCTCCAAGCTGTGTTTTTTAGATGTTTCAGAACACACCGTACACTTCTCCAGAGTGGCTGTTGGCAATTTACATCCCACCCATCAGCGTAGCAAGGCTCCCATTTCTCCATGGCCGGTCCTGCATTTCTGGTTTGGACACTTTTTTCCGCATGGCCCTTTTGCCCGCTGGGAAGCGAGACTTCTTTAGAGCGCTGATTGGCCTTTCCAGGTTGCTTGGTTGGCCAAAAAGGGCGTATGCGTTTTTTCCTGAATATATTCAGGAAAAAACGCATACGCCCTTTTTGGCCAAGGGCATCATTGTCCACGTTTTGCCGCTTTTCATGTGCTTTCAAGGCGATTCGAATCTACCTCCTGAAATCTGTTTCCTGCAATTCTGCCTTGCTTTCAAAGCCTCTTCGTTGCCTTCCCTTAATATATTTGTGGACGAGAGGTATCATTTAAAACTCTGCAGGTCTATGAATTGCAGTGCCCCTGAGCTCCATTTTTCAACTCGCTTTTTTGGGAGCTGGCCGCCAAAGCGCAGGATTGCTTCAGGCCCTCTTCTGGTTCTGGGGGGCAGGCTGAGCTTGTGCTTAATTCTTCTTCCTGATGGGAAAATAGAGTGACCTGTGCCTGTCCCAACACCTAGAGCTAGTCTCTCATTGGTTCCCCCTCTTCCCGTTCATCCTCAGGACAAATTGCAACCTGTACGGAACAGGAGGTTAAAGGTGCTGATTCTCCAAGGAGGGAGATGGCTAGTAAATCGGCTGGAATGGCGAACCCGAGCAAAGGAGATGAGAAATGAGGTGCGTTTTAGAAACCTTTCCCGATCACACGGTGTACCATCTTCTGGGTTTCTCATGCCTGTTTTCGACGTAGGAAGATGCCCTTGAACCTGGAGATTTGGGACCCATGGGATGGGTACCATGCAGTATTACTTGAAAGGGTCTGCGTTGGCTCACCCAACCTCACCGAACCTCTCAGCCCCAAGAGTGTCCACCCTTATGTCTCAATCAGCTGTGGGTCTAGATATGGTCAATCCAGGTTGCATCACAGCCCCTGAACGAATTTTGTAAGAATTTCTCTCTCTTTCACTGTCTTTGTTTCACGGGTTTTGAAAAGTAATTTATTTTTATAATGGGGTTTAGCTGCTTTTCACATCTGTGTTTATGCCGCTTTACACCCCCTTGACTCACTTACAGAGAGATATCAATACATAGGTTTGAAGATTCTTACTAGTCAGATATATTCTTGTGCGGTGAATAGGGGGTGTTGAGTCCAGTTCACTGAAAAAGGAATAGGTCTTGTCTCTTACATATTGGGTTTATGGAACGGTATCTGAGCTAATTTGAAACCCTTGTTTTATGCATCACCCCACCTCACCTTTCCCGTTCAGCAGCCATAGTGTGTTTCCTAAACGTGGGACTCTGTTCTGTTTTGCAATTCAGTTCAAGTGTAGCGGTTTTTTCATTCCCTCTCTAAGTGATATCTTATGATAAGTGTCTTTTTCTGTGTGACTTATTTCACTTAGAATCGTCGTACCTAAATCCACTCATCGTGCTGCTACTAGCCTTATGACGTTGATTTCATGGCTGAGTGATATTCCATTGTACATGAGGACCACAACTTCTTTATCCATTTTTCTCTTTCCTAGGATATTTAAAGTGTAATGAAGTGGGGGTTCTTGTCCACAGAGCAGCCCTAAACTTTGGGGTGCCTGTGTCTTGCTGATTTTTAGTTTTCCCAATTTATACGCTCATGAGTGGAAGTGCCCTATGCTCTCCAAGCTGTGTTTTTTAGATGTTTCAGAACACACCGTACACTTCTCCAGAGTGGCTGTTGGCAATTTACATCCCACCCATCAGCGTAGCAAGGCTCCCATTTCTCCATGGCCGGTCCTGCATTTCTGGTTTGGACACTTTTTTCCGCATGGCCCTTTTGCCCGCTGGGAAGCGAGACTTCTTTGTAGCGCTAATTGGCCTTTCCAGGTTGCTTGGTTGGCCAAAAAGGGCGTATGCGTTTTTTCCTGAATATATTCAGGAAAAAACGCATACGCCCTTTTTGGCCAAGGGCATCATTGTCCACGTTTTGCCGCTTTTCATGTGCTTTCAAGGCGATTCGAATCTACCTCCTGAAATCTGTTTCCTGCAATTCTGCCTTGCTTTCAAAGCCTCTTCGTTGCCTTCCCTTAATATATTTGTGACGAGAGGTATCATTTAAAACTCTGCAGGTTTGTGAATTGCAGTGCCCCTGAGCTCCATTTTTCAACTCGCTTTTTTGGGAGCTGGCCGCAAAAGCGCAGGATTGCTTCAGGCCCTCTTCTGGTTCTGGGGGGCAGGCTGAGCTTGTGCTTAATTCTTCTTCCTGATGGGAAAATAGAGTGACCTGTGCCTGTCCCAACACCTAGAGCTAGTCTCTCATTGGTTCCCCCTCTTCCCGTTCATCCTCAGGACAAATTGCAACCTGTACGGAACAGGAGGTTAAAGGTGCTGATTCTCCCAAGGAGGGAGATGGCTAGTAAATCGGCTGGAATGGCGAACCCGAGCAAAGGAGATGAGAAATGAGGTGCGTTTTAGAAACCTTTCCCGATCACACGGTGTACCATCTTCTGGGTTTCTCATGCCTGTTTTCGACGTAGGAAGATGCCCTTGAACCTGGAGATTTGGGACCCATGGGATGGGTACCATGCAGTATTACTTGAAAGGGTCTGCGTTGGCTCACCCAACCTCACCGAACCTCTCAGCCCCAAGAGTGTCCACCCTTATGTCTCAATCAGCTGTGGGTCTAGATATGGTCAATCCAGGTTGCATCACAGCCCCTGAACGAATTTTGTAAGAATTTCTCTCTCTTTCACTGCCTTTGTTTCACGGGTTTTGAAAAGTAATTTATTTTTATAATGGGGTTTAGCTGCTTTTCACGGCTGTGTTTATGCCGCTTTACACCCCCTTGACTCACTTACAGAGAGATATCAATACATAGGTTTGAAGATTCTTACTAGTCAGATATATTCTTGTGCGGTGAATAGGGGGTGTTGAGTCCAGTTCACTGAAAAAGGAATAGGTCTTGTCTCTTACATATTGGGTTTATGGAACGGTATCTGAGCTAATTTGAAACCCTTGTTTTATGCATCACCCCACCTCACCTTTCCCGTTCAGCAGCCATAGTGTGTTTCCTAAACGTGGGACTCTGTTCTGTTTTGCAATTCAGTTCAAGTGTAGCGGTTTTTACATTCCCTCTAGAAGTGATATATTATGATAAGTGTCTTTTTCTGTGTGACTTATTTCACTTAGAATCGTCGTACCTAAATCCACTCATCGTGCTGCTACAAGCCTTATGACGTTGATTTCATGGCTGAGTGATATTGCATTGTACATGAGGACCACAACTTCTTTATCCATTTTTCTCTTTCCTAGGATATTTAAGGTGTAATGAAGTGGGGGTTCTTGTCCACAGAGCAGCCCTAAACTTTGGGGTGCCTGTGTCTTGCTGATTTTTAGTTTTCCCAATTTATACGCCCATGAGTGGAAGTGCCCTATGCTCTCCAAGCTGTGTTTTTTAGATGTTTCAGAACACACCGTACACTTTTCCAGAGTGGCTGTTGGCAATTTACATCCCACCCATCAGCGTAGCAAGGCTCCCATTTCTCCATGGCCGGTCCTGCATTTCTGGTTTGGACACTTTTTTCCGCATGGCCCTTTTGCCCACTGGGAAGCGAGACTTCTTTGGAGCGCTAATTGGCCTTTCCAGGTTGCTTGGTTGGCCAAAAAGGGCGTATGCGTTTTTTCCTGAATATATTCAGGAAAAAACGCATACGCCCTTTTTGGCCAAGGGCATCATTGTCCACGTTTTGCCGCTTTTCATGTGCTTTCAAGGCGATTCGAATCTACCTCCTGAAATCTGTTTCCTGCAATTCTGCCTTGCTTTCAAAGCCTCTTCGTTGCCTTCCCTTAATATATTTGTGGACGAGAGGTATCATTTAAAACTCTGCAGGTTTGTGAATTGCAGTGCCCCTGAGCTCCATTTTTCAACTCGCTTTTTTGGGAGCTGGCCGCAAAAGCGCAGGATTGCTTCAGGCCCTCTTCTGGTTCTGGGGGGCAGGCTGAGCTTGTGCTTAATTCTTCTTCCTGATGGGAAAATAGAGTGACCTGTGCCTGTCCCAACACCTAGAGCTAGTCTCTCATTGGTTCCCCCTCTTCCCCTTCATCCTCAGGACAAATTGCAACCTGTACGGAACAGGAGGTTAAAGGTGCTGATTCTCCAAGGAGGGAGATGGCTAGTAAATCGGCTGGAATGGCGAACCCGAGCAAAGGAGATGAGAAATGAGGTGCGTTTTAGAAACCTTTCCCGATCACACGGTGTACCATCTTCTGGGTTTCTCATGCCTGTTTTCGACGTAGGAAGATGCCCTTGAACCTGGAGATTTGGGACCCATGGGATGGGTACCATGCAGTATTACTTGAAAGGGTCTGCGTTGGCTCACCCAACCTCACCGAACCTCTCAGCCCCAAGAGTGTCCACCCTTATGTCTCAATCAGCTGTGGGTCTAGATATGGTCAATCCAGGTTGCATCACAGCCCCTGAACGAATTTTGTAAGAATTTCTCTCTCTTTCACTGTCTTTGTTTCACGGGTTTTGAAAAGTAATTTATTTTTATAATGGGGTTTAGCTGCTTTTCACGGCTGTGTTTATGCCGCTTTACACCCCCTTGACTCACTTACAGAGAGATATCAATACATAGGTTTGAAGATTCTTACTAGTCAGATATATTCTTGTGCGGTGAATAGGGGGTGTTGAGTCCAGTTCACTGAAAAAGGAATAGGTCTTGTCTCTTACATATTGGGTTTATGGAACGGTATCTGAGCTAATTTGAAACCCTTGTTTTATGCATCACCCCACCTCACCTTTCCCGTTCAGCAGCCATAGTGTGTTTCCTAAACGTGGGACTCTGTTCTGTTTTGCAATTCAGTTCAAGTGTAGCGGTTTTTACATTCCCTCTAGAAGTGATATATTATGATAAGTGTCTTTTTCTGTGTGACTTATTTCACTTAGAATCGTCGTACCTAAATCCACTCATCGTGCTGCTACAAGCCTTATGACGTTGA
Organism: Balaenoptera acutorostrata; assembly: GCF_949987535.1. Taxonomy (NCBI): domain Eukaryota; kingdom Metazoa; phylum Chordata; class Mammalia; order Artiodactyla; family Balaenopteridae; genus Balaenoptera; species Balaenoptera acutorostrata. The sequence continues at coordinate 41,469 of NW_026645927.1, forward strand.
TTTCATGGCTGAGTGATATTGCATTGTACATGAGGACCACAACTTCTTTATCCATTTTTCTCTTTCCTAGGATATTTAAGGTGTAATGAAGTGGGGGTTCTTGTCCACAGAGCAGCCCTAAACTTTGGGGTGCCAGTGTCTTGCTGATTTTTAGTTTTCCCAATTTATACGCCCATGAGTGGAAGTGCCCTATGCTCTCCAAGCTGTGTTTTTTAGATGTTTCAGAACACACCGTACACTTTTCCAGAGTGGCTGTTGGCAATTTACATCCCACCCATCAGCGTAGCAAGGCTCCCATTTCTCCATGGCCGGTCCTGCATTTCTGGTTTGGACACTTTTTTCCGCATGGCCCTTTTGCCCACTGGGAAGCGAGACTTCTTTGGAGCGCTAATTGGCCTTTCCAGGTTGCTTGGTTGGCCAAAAAGGGCGTATGCGTTTTTTCCTGAATATATTCAGGAAAAAACGCATACGCCCTTTTTGGCCAAGGGCATCATTGTCCACGTTTTGCCGCTTTTCATGTGCTTTCAAGGCGATTCGAATCTACCTCCTGAAATCTGTTTCCTGCAATTCTGCCTTGCTTTCAAAGCCTCTTCGTTGCCTTCCCTTAATATATTTGTGGACGAGAGGTATCATTTAAAACTCTGCAGGTTTGTGAATTGCAGTGCCCCTGAGCTCCATTTTTCAACTCGCTTTTTTGGGAGCTGGCCGCAAAAGCGCAGGATTGCTTCAGGCCCTCTTCTGGTTCTGGGGGGCAGGCTGAGCTTGTGCTTAATTCTTCTTCCTGATGGGAAAATAGAGTGACCTGTGCCTGTCCCAACACCTAGAGCTAGTCTCTCATTGGTTCCCCCTCTTCCCCTTCATCCTCAGGACAAATTGCAACCTGTACGGAACAGGAGGTTAAAGGTGCTGATTCTCCAAGGAGGGAGATGGCTAGTAAATCGGCTGGAATGGCGAACCCGAGCAAAGGAGATGAGAAATGAGGTGCGTTTTAGAAACCTTTCCCGATCACACGGTGTACCATCTTCTGGGTTTCTCATGCCTGTTTTCGACGTAGGAAGATGCCCTTGAACCTGGAGATTTGGGACCCATGGGATGGGTACCATGCAGTATTACTTGAAAGGGTCTGCGTTGGCTCACCCAACCTCACCGAACCTCTCAGCCCCAAGAGTGTCCACCCTTATGTCTCAATCAGCTGTGGGTCTAGATATGGTCAATCCAGGTTGCATCACAGCCCCTGAACGAATTTTGTAAGAATTTCTCTCTCTTTCACTGTCTTTGTTTCACGGGTTTTGAAAAGTAATTTATTTTTATAATGGGGTTTAGCTGCTTTTCACGGCTGTGTTTATGCCGCTTTACACCCCCTTGACTCACTTACAGAGAGATATCAATACATAGGTTTGAAGATTCTTACTAGTCAGATATATTCTTGTGCGGTGAATAGGGGGTGTTGAGTCCAGTTCACTGAAAAAGGAATAGGTCTTGTCTCTTACATATTGGGTTTATGGAACGGTATCGGAGCTAATTTGAAACCCTTGTTTTATGCATCACCCCACCTCACCTTTCCCGTTCAGCAGCCATAGTGTGTTTCCTAAACGTGGGACTCTGTTCTGTTTTGCAATTCAGTTCAAGTGTAGCGGTTTTTACATTCCCTCTCTAAGTGATATCTTATGATAAGTGTCTTTTTCTGTGTGACTTATTTCACTTAGAATCGTCGTACGTAAATCGACTCATCGTGCTGCTACTAGCCTTATGACGTTGATTTCATGGCTGAGTCATATTCCATTGTACATGAGGACCACAACTTCTTTATCCATTTTTCTCTTTCCTAGGATATTTAAAGTGTAATGAAGTGGGGGTTCTTGTCCACAGAGCAGCCCTAAACTTTGGGGTGCCTGTGTCTTGCTGATTTTTAGTTTTCCCAATTTATACGGCCATGAGTGGAAGTGCCCTATGCTCTCCAAGCTGTGTTTTTTAGATGTTTCAGAACACACCGTACACTTCTCCAGAGTGGCTGTTGGCAATTTACATCCCACCCATCAGCGTAGCAAGGCTCCCATTTCTCCATGGCCGGTCCTGCATTTCTGGTTTGGACGCTTTTTTCCGCATGGCCCTTTTGCCCGCTGGGAAGCGAGACTTCTTTGGAGCGCTGATTGGCCTTTCCAGGTTGCTTGGTTGGCCAAAAAGGGCGTATGCGTTTTTTCCTGAATATATTCAGGAAAAAACGCATACGCCCTTTTTGGCCAAGGGCATCATTGTCCACGTTTTGCCGCTTTTCATGTGCTTTCAAGGCGATTCGAATCTACCTCCTGAAATCTGTTTCCTGCAATTCTGCCTTGCTTTCAAAGCCTCTTCGTTGCCTTCCCTTAATATATTTGTGGACGAGAGGTATCATTTAAAACTCTGCAGGTTTGTGAATTGCAGTGCCCCTGAGCTCCATTTTTCAACTCGCTATTTTGGGAGCTGGCCGCAAAAGCGCAGGATTGCTTCAGGCCCTCTTCTGGTTCTGGGGGGCAGGCTGAGCTTGTGCTTAATTCTTCTTCCTGATGGGAAAATAGAGTGACCTGTGCCTGTCCCAACACCTAGAGCTAGTCTCTCATTGGTTCCCCCTCTTCCCCTTCATCCTCAGGACAAATTGCAACCTGTACGGAACAGGAGGTTAAAGGTGCTGATTCTCCAAGGAGGGAGATGGCTAGTAAATCGGCTGGAATGGCGAACCCGAGCAAAGGAGATGAGAAATGAGGTGCGTTTTAGAAACCTTTCCCGATCACACGGTGTACCATCTTCTGGGTTTCTCATGCCTGTTTTCGACGTAGGAAGATGCCCTTGAACCTGGAGATTTGGGACCCATGGGATGGGTACCATGCAGTATTACTTGAAAGGGTCTGCGTTGGCTCACCCAACCTCACCGAACCTCTCAGCCCCAAGAGTGTCCACCCTTATGTCTCAATCAGCTGTGGGTCTAGATATGGTCAATCCAGGTTGCATCACAGCCCCTGAACGAATTTTGTAAGAATTTCTCTCTCTTTCACTGTCTTTGTTTCACGGGTTTTGAAAAGTAATTTATTTTTATAATGGGGTTTAGCTGCTTTTCACGGCTGTGTTTATGCCGCTTTACACCCCCTTGACTCACTTACAGAGAGATATCAATACATAGGTTTGAAGATTCTTACTAGTCAGATATATTCTTGTGCGGTGAATAGGGGGTGTTGAGTCCAGTTCACTGAAAAAGGAATAGGTCTTGTCTCTTACATATTGGGTTTATGGAACGGTATCGGAGCTAATTTGAAACCCTTGTTTTATGCATCACCCCACCTCACCTTTCCCGTTCAGCAGCCATAGTGTGTTTCCTAAACGTGGGACTCTGTTCTGTTTTGCAATTCAGTTCAAGTGTAGCGGTTTTTACATTCCCTCTCTAAGTGATATCTTATGATAAGTGTCTTTTTCTGTGTGACTTATTTCACTTAGAATCGTCGTACGTAAATCGACTCATCGTGCTGCTACTAGCCTTATGACGTTGATTTCATGGCTGAGTCATATTCCATTGTACATGAGGACCACAACTTCTTTATCCATTTTTCTCTTTCCTAGGATATTTAAAGTGTAATGAAGTGGGGGTTCTTGTCCACAGAGCAGCCCTAAACTTTGGGGTGCCTGTGTCTTGCTGATTTTTAGTTTTCCCAATTTATACGGCCATGAGTGGAAGTGCCCTATGCTCTCCAAGCTGTGTTTTTTAGATGTTTCAGAACACACCGTACACTTCTCCAGAGTGGCTGTTGGCAATTTACATCCCACCCATCAGCGTAGCAAGGCTCCCATTTCTCCATGGCCGGTCCTGCATTTCTGGTTTGGACGCTTTTTTCCGCATGGCCCTTTTGCCCGCTGGGAAGCGAGACTTCTTTGGAGCGCTGATTGGCCTTTCCAGGTTGCTTGGTTGGCCAAAAAGGGCGTATGCGTTTTTTCCTGAATATATTCAGGAAAAAACGCATACGCCCTTTTTGGCCAAGGGCATCATTGTCCACGTTTTGCCGCTTTTCATGTGCTTTCAAGGCGATTCGAATCTACCTCCTGAAATCTGTTTCCTGCAATTCTGCCTTGCTTTCAAAGCCTCTTCGTTGCCTTCCCTTAATATATTTGTGGACGAGAGGTATCATTTAAAACTCTGCAGGTCTATGATTTGCAGTGCCCCTAAGCTCCATTTTTCAACTCGCTTTTTTGGGAGCTGGCCGCAAATGCGCAGGATTGCTTCAGGCCCTCTTCTGGTTCTGGGGGGCAGGCTGAGCTTGTGCTTAATTCTTCTTCCTGATGGGAAAATAGAGTGACCTGTGCCTGTCCCAACACCTAGAGCTAGTCTCTCATTGGTTCCCCCTCTTCCCCTTCATCCTCAGGACAAATTGCAACCTGTACGGAACAGGAGGTTAAAGGTGCTGATTCTCCAAGGAGGGAGATGGCTAGTAAATCGGCTGGAATGGCGAACCCGAGCAAAGGAGATGAGAAATGAGGTGCGTTTTAGAAACCTTTCCCGATCACACGGTGTACCATCTTCTGGGTTTCTCATGCCTGTTTTCGACGTAGGAAGATGCCCTTGAACCTGGAGATTTGGGACCCATGGGATGGGTACCATGCAGTATTACTTGAAAGGGTCTGCGTTGGCTCACCCAACCTCACCGAACCTCTCAGCCCCAAGAGTGTCCACCCTTATGTCTCAATCAGCTGTGGGTCTAGATATGGTCAATCCAGGTTGCATCACAGCCCCTGAACGAATTTTGTAAGAATTTCTCTCTCTTTCACTGCCTTTGTTTCACGGGTTTTGAAAAGTAATTTATTTTTATAATGGGGTTTAGCTGCTTTTCACGGCTGTGTTTATGCCGCTTTACACCCCCTTGACTCACTTACAGAGAGATATCAATACATAGGTTTGAAGATTCTTACTAGTCAGATATATTCTTGTGCGGTGAATAGGGGGTGTTGAGTCCAGTTCACTGAAAAAGGAATAGGTCTTGTCTCTTACATATTGGGTTTATGGAACGGTATCTGAGCTAATTTGAAACCCATGTTTTATGCATCACCCCACCTCACCTTTCCCGTTCAGCAGCCATAGTGTGTTTCCTAAACGTGGGACTCTGTTCTGTTTTGCAATTCAGTTCAAGTGTAGCGGTTTTTACATTCCCTCTTGAAGTGATATATTATGATAAGTGTCTTTTTCTGTGTGACTTATTTCACTTAGAATCGTCGTACCTAAATCCACTCATCGTGCTGCTACTAGCCTTATGACGTTGATTTCATGGCTGAGTGATATTCCATTGTACATGAGGACCACAACTTCTTTATCCATTTTTCTCTTTCCTAGGATATTTAAGGTGTAATGAAGTGGGGGTTCTTGTCCACAGAGCAGCCCTAAACTTTGGGGTGCCTGTGTCTTGCTGATTTTTAGTTTTCCCAATTTATACGCTCATGAGTGGAAGTGCCCTATGCTCTCCAAGCTGTGTTTTTTAGATGTTTCAGAACACACCGTACACTTCTCCAGAGTGGCTGTTGGCAATTTACATCCCACCCATCAGCGTAGCAAGGCTCCCATTTCTCCATGGCCGGTCCTTCATTTCTGGTTTGGACACTTTTTTCCGCATGGCCCTTTTGCCCGCTGGGAAGCGAGACTTCTTTGGAGCGCTGATTGGCCTTTCCAGGTTGCTTGGTTGGCCAAAAAGGGCGTATGCGTTTTTTCCTGAATATATTCAGGAAAAAACGCATACGCCCTTTTTGGCCAAGGGCATCATTGTCCACGTTTTGCCGCTTTTCATGTGCTTTCAAGGCGATTCGAATCTACCTCCTGAAATCTGTTTCCTGCAATTCTGCCTTGCTTTCAAAGCCTCTTCGTTGCCTTCCCTTAATATATTTGTGGACGAGAGGTATCATTTAAAACTCTGCAGGTTTGTGAATTGCAGTGCCCCTGAGCTCCATTTTTCAACTCGCTTTTTTGGGAGCTGGCCGCAAAAGCGCAGGATTGCTTCAGGCCCTCTTCTGGTTCTGGGGAGCAGGCTGAGCTTGTGCTTAATTCTTCTTCCTGATGGGAAAATAGAGTGACCTGTGCCTGTCCCAACACCTAGAGCTAGTCTCTCATTGGTTCCCCCTCTTCCCGTTCATCCTCAGGACAAATTGCAACCTGTACGGAACAGGAGGTTAAAGGTGCTGATTCTCCAAGGAGGGAGATGGCTAGTAAATCGGCTGGAATGGCGAACCCGAGCAAAGGAGATGAGAAATGAGGTGCGTTTTAGAAACCTTTCCCGATCACACGGTGTACCATCTTCTGGGTTTCTCATGCCTGTTTTCGACGTAGGAAGATGCCCTTGAACCTGGAGATTTGGGACCCATGGGATGGGTACCATGCAGTATTACTTGAAAGGGTCTGCGTTGGCTCACCCAACCTCACCGAACCTCTCAGCCCCAAGAGTGTCCACCCTTATGTCTCAATCAGCTGTGGGTCTAGATATGGTCAATCCAGGTTGCATCACAGCCCCTGAACGAATTTTGTAAGAATTTCTCTCTCTTTCACTGCCTTTGTTTCACGGGTTTTGAAAAGTAATTTATTTTTATAATGGGGTTTAGCTGCTTTTCACGGCTGTGTTTATGCCGCTTTACACCCCCTTGACTCACTTACAGAGAGATATCAATACATAGGTTTGAAGATTCTTACTAGTCAGATATATTCTTGTGCGGTGAATAGGGGGTGTTGAGTCCAGTTCACTGAAAAAGGAATAGGTCTTGTCTCTTACATATTGGGTTTATGGAACGGTATCGGAGCTAATTTGAAACCCTTGTTTTATGCATCACCCCACCTCACCTTTCCCGTTCAGCAGCCATAGTGTGTTTCCTAAACGTGGGACTCTGTTCTGTTTTGCAATTCAGTTCAAGGGTAGCGGTTTTTACATTCCCTCTAGAAGTGATATCTTATGATAAGTGTCTTTTTCTGTGTGACTTATTTCACTTAGAATCGTCGTAGCTAAATCCACTCATCGTGCTGCTACTAGCCTTATGACGTTGATTTCATGGCTGAGTGATATTCCATTGTACATGAGGACCACAACTTCTTTATCCATTTTTCTCTTTCCTAGGATATTTAAGGTGTAATGAAGTGGGGGTTCTTGTCCACAGAGCAGCCCTAAACTTTGGGGTGCCTTTGTCTTGCTGATTTTTAGTTTTCCCAATTTATACGCCCATGAGTGGAAGTGCCCTATGCTCTCCAAGCTGTGTTTTTTAGACGTTTCAGAACACACCGTACACTTCTCCAGAGTGGCTGTTGGCAATTTACATCCCACCCATCAGCGTAGCAAGGCTCCCATTTCTCCATGGCCGGTCCTGCATTACTGGTTTGGACACTTTTTTCCGCATGGCCCTTTTGCCCGCTGGGAAGCGAGACTTCTTTGGAGCGCTGATTGGCCTTTCCAGGTTGTTTGGTTGGCCAAAAAGGGCGTATGCGTTTTTTTCCTGAATATATTCAGGAAAAAACGCATACGCCCTTTTTGGCCAAGGGCATCATTGTCCACGTTTTGCCGCTTTTCATGTGCTTTCAAGGCGATTCGAATCTACCTCCTGAAATCTGTTTCCTGCAATTCTGCCTTGCTTTCAAAGCCTCTTCGTTGCCTTCCCTTAATATATTTGTGGACGAGAGGTATCATTTAAAACTCTGCAGGTTTGTGAATTGCAGTGCCCCTGAGCTCCATTTTTCAACTCGCTTTTTTGGGAGCTGGCCGCCAAAGCGCAGGATTGCTTCAGGCCCTCTTCTGGTTCTGGGGGGCAGGCTGAGCTTGTGCTTAATTCTTCTTCCTGATGGGAAAATAGAGTGACCTGTGCCTGTCCCAACACCTAGAGCTAGTCTCTCATTGGTTCCCCCTCTTCCCCTTCATCCTCAGGACAAATTGCAACCTGTACGGAACAGGAGGTTAAAGGTGCTGATTCTCCAAGGAGGGAGATGGCTAGTAAATCGGCTGGAATGGCGAACCCGAGCAAAGGAGATGAGAAATGAGGTGCGTTTTAGAAACCTTTCCCGATCACACGGTGTACCATCTTCTGGGTTTCTCATGCCTGTTTTCGACGTAGGAAGATGCCCTTGAACCTGGAGATTTGGGACCCATGGGATGGGTACCATGCAGTATTACTTGAAAGGGTCTGCGTTGGCTCACCCAACCTCACCGAACCTCTCAGCCCCAAGAGTGTCCACCCTTATGTCTCAATCAGCTGTGGGTCTAGATATGGTCAATCCAGGTTGCATCACAGCCCCTGAACGAATTTTGTAAGAATTTCTCTCTCTTTCACTGTCTTTGTTTCACGGGTTTTGAAAAGTAATTTATTTTTATAATGGGGTTTAGCTGCTTTTCACGGCTGTGTTTATGCCGCTTTACACCCCCTTGACTCACTTACAGAGAGATATCAATACATAGGTTTGAAGATTCTTACTAGTCAGATATATTCTTGTGCGGTGAATAGGGGGTGTTGAGTCCAGTTCACTGAAAAAGGAATAGGTCTTGTCTCTTACATATTGGGTTTATGGAACGGTATCTGAGCTAATTTGAAACCCTTGTTTTATGCATCACCCCACCTCACCTTTCCCGTTCAGCAGCCATAGTGTGTTTCCTAAACGTGGGACTCTGTTCTGTTTTGCAATTCAGTTCAAGGGTAGCGGTTTTTACATTCCCTCTAGAAGTGATATCTTATGATAAGTGTCTTTTTCTGTGTGACTTATTTCACTTAGAATCGTCGTAGCTAAATCCACTCATCGTGCTGCTACTAGCCTTATGACGTTGATTTCATGGCTGAGTGATATTCCATTGTACATGAGGACCACAACTTCTTTATCCATTTTTCTCTTTCCTAGGATATTTAAGGTGTAATGAAGTGGGGGTTCTTGTCCACAGAGCAGCCCTAAACTTTGGGGTGCCTGTGTCTTGCTGATTTTTAGTTTTCCCAATTTATACGCCCATGAGTGGAAGTGCCCTATGCTCTCCAAGCTGTGTTTTTTAGACGTTTCAGAACACACCGTACACTTCTCCAGAGTGGCTGTTGGCAATTTACATCCCACCCATCAGCGTAGCAAGGCTCCCATTTCTCCATGGCCGGTCCTGCATTACTGGTTTGGACACTTTTTTCCGCATGGCCCTTTTGCCCGCTGGGAAGCGAGACTTCTTTGGAGCGCTGATTGGCCTTTCCAGGTTGTTTGGTTGGCCAAAAAGGGCGTATGCGTTTTTTTCCTGAATATATTCAGGAAAAAACGCATACGCCCTTTTTGGCCAAGGGCATCATTGTCCACGTTTTGCCGCTTTTCATGTGCTTTCAAGGCGATTCGAATCTACCTCCTGAAATCTGTTTCCTGCAATTCTGCCTTGCTTTCAAAGCCTCTTCGTTGCCTTCCCTTAATATATTTGTGGACGAGAGGTATCATTTAAAACTCTGCAGGTTTGTGAATTGCAGTGCCCCTGAGCTCCATTTTTCAACTCGCTTTTTTGGGAGCTGGCCGCCAAAGCGCAGGATTGCTTCAGGCCCTCTTCTGGTTCTGGGGGGCAGGCTGAGCTTGTGCTTAATTCTTCTTCCTGATGGGAAAATAGAGTGACCTGTGCCTGTCCCAACACCTAGAGCTAGTCTCTCATTGGTTCCCCCTCTTCCCGTTCATCCTCAGGACAAATTGCAACCTGTACGGAACAGGAGGTTAAAGGTGCTGATTCTCCAAGGAGGGAGATGGCTAGTAAATCGGCTGGAATGGCGAACCCGAGCAAAGGAGATGAGAAATGAGGTGCGTTTTAGAAACCTTTCCCGATCACACGGTGTACCATCTTCTGGGTTTCTCATGCCTGTTTTCGACGTAGGAAGATGCCCTTGAACCTGGAGATTTGGGACCCATGGGATGGGTACCATGCAGTATTACTTGAAAGGGTCTGCGTTGGCTCACCCAACCTCACCGAACCTCTCAGCCCCAAGAGTGTCCACCCTTATGTCTCAATCAGCTGTGGGTCTAGATATGGTCAATCCAGGTTGCATCACAGCCCCTGAACGAATTTTGTAAGAATTTCTCTCTCTTTCACTGTCTTTGTTTCACGGGTTTTGAAAAGTAATTTATTTTTATAATGGGGTTTAGCTGCTTTTCACGGCTGTGTTTATGCCGCTTTACACCCCCTTGACTCACTTACAGAGAGATATCAATACATAGGTTTGAAGATTCTTACTAGTCAGATATATTCTTGTGCGGTGAATAGGGGGTGTTGAGTCCAGTTCACTGAAAAAGGAATAGGTCTTGTCTCTTACATATTGGGTTTATGGAACGGTATCGGAGCTAATTTGAAACCCTTGTTTTATGCATCACCCCACCTCACCTTTCCCGTTCAGCAGCCATAGTGTGTTTCCTAAACGTGGGACTCTGTTCTGTTTTGCAATTCAGTTCAAGGGTAGCGGTTTTTACATTCCCTCTAGAAGTGATATCTTATGATAAGTGTCTTTTTCTGTGTGACTTATTTCACTTAGAATCGTCGTACCTAAATCCACTCATCGTGCTGCTACTAGCCTTATGACGTTGATTTCATGGCTGAGTGATATTCCATTGTACATGAGGACCACAACTTCTTTATCCATTTTTCTCTTTCCTAGGATATTTAAGGTGTAATGAAGTGGGGGTTCTTGTCCACAGAGCAGCCCTAAACTTTGGGGTGCCTGTGTCTTGCTGATTTTTAGTTTTCCCAATTTATACGCCCATGAGTGGAAGTGCCCTATGCTCTCCAAGCTGTGTTTTTTAGATGTTTCAGAACACACCGTACACTTCTCCAGAGTGGCTGTTGGCAATTTACATCCCACCCATCAGCGTAGCAAGGCTCCCATTTCTCCATGGCCGGTCCTGCATTTCTGGTTTGGACACTTTTTTCCGCATGGCCCTTTTGCCCGCTGGGAAGCGAGACTTCTTTGGAGCGCTGATTGGCCTTTCCAGGTTGCTTGGTTGGCCAAAAAGGGCGTATGCGTTTTTTCCTGAATATATTCAGGAAAAAACGCATACGCCCTTTTTGGCCAAGGGCATCATTGTCCACGTTTTGCCGCTTTTCATGTGCTTTCAAGGCGATTCGAATCTACCTCCTGAAATCTGTTTCCTGCAATTCTGCCTTGCTTTCAAAGCCTCTTCGTTGCCTTCCCTTAATATATTTGTGGACGAGAGGTATCATTTAAAACTCTGCAGGTTTGTGAATTGCAGTGCCCCTGAGCTCCATTTTTCAACTCGCTTTTTTGGGAGCTGGCCGCCAAAGCGCAGGATTGCTTCAGGCCCTCTTCTGGTTCTGGGGGGCAGGCTGAGCTTGTGCTTAATTCTTCTTCCTGATGGGAAAATAGAGTGACCTGTGCCTGTCCCAACACCTAGAGCTAGTCTCTCATTGGTTCCCCCTCTTCCCCTTCATCCTCAGGACAAATTGCAACCTGTACGGAACAGGAGGTTAAAGGTGCTGATTCTCCAAGGAGGGAGATGGCTAGTAAATCGGCTGGAATGGCGAACCCGAGCAAAGGAGATGAGAAATGAGGTGCGTTTTAGAAACCTTTCCCGATCACACGGTGTAGCATCTTCTGGGTTTCTCATGCCTGTTTTCGACGTAGGAAGATGCCCTTGAACCTGAAGATTTGGGACCCATGGGATGGGTACCATGCAGTATTACTTGAAAGGGTCTGCGTTGGCTCACCCAACCTCACCGAACCTCTCAGCCCCAAGAGTGTCCACCCTTATGTCTCAATCAGCTGTGGGTCTAGATATGGTCAATCCAGGTTGCATCACAGCCCCTGAACGAATTTTGTAAGAATTTCTCTCTCTTTCACTGTCTTTGTTTCACGGGTTTTGAAAAGTAATTTATTTTTATAATGGGGTTTAGCTGCTTTTCACGGCTGTGTTTATGCCGCTTTACACCCCCTTGACTCACTTACAGAGAGATATCAATACATAGGTTTGAAGATTCTTACTAGTCAGATATATTCTTGTGCGGTGAATAGGGGGTGTTGAGTCCAGTTCACTGAAAAAGGAATAGGTCTTGTCTCTTACATATTGGGTTTATGGAACGGTATCTGAGCTAATTTGAAACCCTTGTTTTATGCATCACCCTACCTCACCTTTCCCGTTCAGCAGCCATAGTGTGTTTCCTAAACGTGGGACTCTGTTCTGTTTTGCAATTCAGTTCAAGTGTAGCGGTTTTTACATTCCCTCTAGAAGTGATATCTTATGATAAGTGTCTTTTTCTGTGTGACTTATTTCACTTAGAATCATCGTACCTAAATCCACTCATCGTGCTGCTACTAGCCTTATGACGTTGATTTCATGGCTGAGTGATATTCCATTGTACATGAGGACCACAACTTCTTTATCAATTTTTCTCTTTCCTAGGATATTTAAGGTGTAATGAAGTGGGGGTTCTTGTCCACAGAGCAGCCCTAAACTTTGGGGTGCCTGTGTCTTGCTGATTTTTAGTTTTCCCAATTTATACGCCCATGAGTGGAAGTGCCCTATGCTCTCCAAGCTGTGTTTTTTAGATGTTTCAGAACACACCGTACACTTCTCCAGAGTGGCTGTTGGCAATTTACATCCCCCCCATCAGCGTAGCAAGGCTCCCATTTCTCCATGGCCGGTCCTGCATTTCTGGTTTGGACACTTTTTTCCGCATGGCCCTTTTGCCCGCTGGGAAGCGAGACTTCTTTGGAGCGCTGATTGGCCTTTCCAGGTTGCTTGGTTGGCCAAAAAGGGCGTATGCGTTTTTTCCTGAATATATTCAGGAAAAAACGCATACGCCCTTTTTGGCCAAGGGCATCATTGTCCACGTTTTGCCGCTTTTCATGTGCTTTCAAGGCGATTCGAATCTACCTCCTGAAATCTGTTTCCTGCAATTCTGCCTTGCTTTCAAAGCCTCTTCGTTGCCTTCCCTTAATATATTTGTGGACGAGAGGTATCATTTAAAACTCTGCAGGTTTGTGAATTGCAGTGCCCCTGAGCTCCATTTTTCAACTCGCTTTTTTGGGAGCTGGCCGCCAAAGCGCAGGATTGCTTCAGGCCCTCTTCTGGTTCTGGGGGGCAGGCTGAGCTTGTGCTTAATTCTTCTTCCTGATGGGAAAATAGAGTGACCTGTGCCTGTCCCAACACCTAGAGCTAGTCTCTCATTGGTTCCCCCTCTTCCCCTTCATCCTCAGGACAAATTGCAACCTGTATGGAACAGGAGGTTAAAGGTGCTGATTCTCCAAGGAGGGAGATGGCTAGTAAATCGGCTGGAATGGCGAACCCGAGCAAAGGAGATGAGAAATGAGGTGCGTTTTAGAAACCTTTCCCGATCACACGGTGTACCATCTTCTGGGTTTCTCATGCCTGTTTTCGACGTAGGAAGATGCCCTTGAACCTGGAGATTTGGGACCCATGGGATTGGTACCATGCAGTATTACTTGAAAGGGTCTGCGTTGGCTCACCCAACCTCACCGAACCTCTCAGCCCCAAGAGTGTCCACCCTTATGTCTCAATCAGCTGTGGGTCTAGATATGGTCAATCCAGGTTGCATCACAGCCCCTGAACGAATTTTGTAAGAATTTCTCTCTCTTTCACTGTCTTTGTTTCACGGGTTTTGAAAAGTAATTTATTTTTATAATGGGGTTTAGCTGCTTTTCACGGCTGTGTTTATGCCGCTTTACACCCCCTTGACTCACTTACAGAGAGATATCAATACATAGGTTTGAAGATTCTTACTAGTCAGATATATTCTTGTGCGGTGAATAGGGGGTGTTGAGTCCAGTTCACTGAAAAAGGAATAGGTCTTGTCTCTTACATATTGGGTTTATGGAACGGTATCTGAGCTAATTTGAAACCCTTGTTTTATGCATCACCCTACCTCACCTTTCCCGTTCAGCAGCCATAGTGTGTTTCCTAAACGTGGGACTCTGTTCTGTTTTGCAATTCAGTTCAAGTGTAGCGGTTTTTACATTCCCTCTAGAAGTGATATCTTATGATAAGTGTCTTTTTCTGTGTGACTTATTTCACTTAGAATCATCGTACCTAAATCCACTCATCGTGCTGCTACTAGCCTTATGACGTTGATTTCATGGCTGAGTGATATTCCATTGTACATGAGGACCACAACTTCTTTATCCATTTTTCTCTTTCCTAGGATATTTAAGGTGTAATGAAGTGGGGGTTCTTGTCCACAGAGCAGCCCTAAACTTTGGGGTGCCTGTGTCTTGCTGATTTTTAGTTTTCCCAATTTATACGCCCATGAGTGGAAGTGCCCTATGCTCTCCAAGCTGTGTTTTTTAGATGTTTCAGAACACACCGTACACTTCTCCAGAGTGGCTGTTGGCAATTTACATCCCACCCATCAGCGTAGCAAGGCTCCCATTTCTCCATGGCCGGTCCTGCATTTCTGGTTTGGACACTTTTTTCCGCATGGCCCTTTTGCCCGCTGGGAAGCGAGACTTCTTTGGAGCGCTGATTGGCCTTTCCAGGTTGCTTGGTTGGCCAAAAAGGGCGTATGCGTTTTTTCCTGAATATATTCAGGAAAAAACGCATACGCCCTTTTTGGCCAAGGGCATCATTGTCCACGTTTTGCCGCTTTTCATGTGCTTTCAAGGCGATTCGAATCTACCTCCTGAAATCTGTTTCCTGCAATTCTGCCTTGCTTTCAAAGCCTCTTCGTTGCCTTCCCTTAATATATTTGTGGACGAGAGGTATCATTTAAAACTCTGCAGGTTTGTGAATTGCAGTGCCCCTGAGCTCCATTTTTCAACTCGCTTTTTTGGGAGCTGGCCGCAAAAGCGCAGGATTGCTTCAGGCCCTCTTCTGGTTCTGGGGGGCAGGCTGAGCTTGTGCTTAATTCTTCTTCCTGATGGGAAAATAGAGTGACCTGTGCCTGTCCCAACACCTAGAGCTAGTCTCTCATTGGTTCCCCCTCTTCCCCTTCATCCTCAGGACAAATTGCAACCTGTACGGAACAGGAGGTTAAAGGTGCTGATTCTCCAAGGAGGGAGATGGCTAGTAAATCGGCTGGAATGGCGAACCCGAGCAAAGGAGATGAGAAATGAGGTGCGTTTTAGAAACCTTTCCCGATCACACGGTGTACCATCTTCTGGGTTTCTCATGCCTGTTTTCGACGTAGGAAGATGCCCTTGAACCTGGAGATTTGGGACCCATGGGATGGGTACCATGCAGTATTACTTGAAAGGGTCTGCGTTGGCTCACCCAACCTCACCGAACCTCTCAGCCCCAAGAGTGTCCACCCTTATGTCTCAATCAGCTGTGGGTCTAGATATGGTCAATCCAGGTTGCATCACAGCCCCTGAACGAATTTTGTAAGAATTTCTCTCTCTTTCACTGTCTTTGTTTCACGGGTTTTGAAAAGTAATTTATTTTTATAAAGGGGTTTAGCTGCTTTTCACGGCTGTGTTTATGCCGCTTTACACCCCCTTGACTCACTTACAGAGAGATATCAATACATAGGTTTGAAGATTCTTACTAGTCAGATATATTCTTGTGCGGTGAATAGGGGGTGTTGAGTCCAGTTCACTGAAAAAGGAATAGGTCTTGTCTCTTACATATTGGGTTTATGGAACGGTATCGGAGCTAATTTGAAACCCTTGTTTTATGCATCACCCCACCTCACCTTTCCCGTTCAGCAGCCATAGTGTGTTTCCTAAACGTGGGACTCTGTTCTGTTTTGCAATTCAGTTCAAGGGTAGCGGTTTTTACATTCCCTCTAGAAGTGATATCTTATGATAAGTGTCTTTTTCTGTGTGACTTATTTCACTTAGAATCGTCGTACCTAAATCCACTCATCGTGCTGCTACTAGCCTTATGACGTTGATTTCATGGCTGAGTGATATTCCATTGTACATGAGGACCACAACTTCTTTATCCATTTTTCTCTTTCCTAGGATATTTAAGGTGTAATGAAGTGGGGGTTCTTGTCCACAGAGCAGCCCTAAACTTTGGGGTGCCTGTGTCTTGCTGATTTTTAGTTTTCCCAATTTATACGCCCATGAGTGGAAGTGCCCTATGCTCTCCAAGCTGTGTTTTTTAGATGTTTCAGAACACACCGTACACTTCTCCAGAGTGGCTGTTGGCAATTTACATCCCACCCATCAGCGTAGCAAGGCTCCCATTTCTCCATGGCCGGTCCTGCATTTCTGGTTTGGACACTTTTTTCCGCATGGCCCTTTTGCCCGCTGGGAAGCGAGACTTCTTTGGAGCGCTGATTGGCCTTTCCAGGTTGCTTGGTTGGCCAAAAAGGGCGTATGCGTTTTTTCCTGAATATATTCAGGAAAAAACGCATACGCCCTTTTTGGCCAAGGGCATCATTGTCCACGTTTTGCCGCTTTTCATGTGCTTTCAAGGCGATTCGAATCTACCTCCTGAAATCTGTTTCCTGCAATTCTGCCTTGCTTTCAAAGCCTCTTCGTTGCCTTCCCTTAATATATTTGTGGACGAGAGGTATCATTTAAAACTCTGCAGGTTTGTGAATTGCAGTGCCGCTGAGCTCCATTTTTCAACTCGCTTTTTTGGGAGCTGGCCGCAAAAGCGCAGGATTGCTTCAGGCCCTCTTCTGGTTCTGGGGGGCAGGCTGAGCTTGTGCTTAATTCTTCTTCCTGATGGGAAAATAGAGTGACCTGTGCCTGTCCCAACACCTAGAGCTAGTCTCTCATTGGTTCCCCCTCTTCCCCTTCATCCTCAGGACAAATTGCAACTTGTACGGAACAGGAGGTTAAAGGTGCTGATTCTCCAAGGAGGGAGATGGCTAGTAAATCGGCTGGAATGGCGAACCCGAGCAAAGGAGATGAGAAATGAGGTGCGTTTTAGAAACCTATCCCGATCACACGGTGTACCATCTTCTGGGTTTCTCATGCCTGTTTTCGACGAAGGAAGATGCCCTTGAACCTGGAGATTTGGGACCCATGGGATGGGTACCATGCAGTATTACTTGAAAGGGTCTGCGTTGGCTCACCCAACCTCACCGAACCTCTCAGCCCCAAGAGTGTCCACCCTTATGTCTCAATCAGCTGTGGGTCTAGATATGGTCAATCCAGGTTGCATCACAGCCCCTGAACGAATTTTGTAAGAATTTCTCTCTCTTTCACTGTCTTTGTTTCACGGGTTTTGAAAAGTAATTTATTTTTATAATGGGGTTTAGCTGCTTTTCACGGCTGTGTTTATGCCGCTTTACACCCCCTTGACTCACTTACAGAGAGATATCAATACATAGGTTTGAAGATTCTTACTAGTCAGATATATTCTTGTGCGGTGAATAGGGGGTGTTGAGTCCAGTTCACTGAAAAAGGAATAGGTCTTGTCTCTTACATATTGGGTTTATGGAACGGTATCTGAGCTAATTTGAAACCCTTGTTTTATGCATCACCCCACCTCACCTTTCCCGTTCAGCAGCCATAGTGTGTTTCCTAAACGTGGGACTCTGTTCTGTTTTGCAATTCAGTTCAAGTGTAGCGGTTTTTACATTCCCTCTAGAAGTGATATCTTATGATAAGTGTCTTTTTCTGTGTGACTTATTTCACTTAGAATCGTCGTACCTAAATCCACTCATCGTGCTGCTACTAGCATTATGACGTTGATTTCCTGGCTGAGTGATATTGCATTGTACATGAGGACCACAACTTCTTTATCCATTTTTCTCTTTCCTAGGATATTTAAGGTGTAATGAAGTGGGGGTTCTTGTCCACAGAGCAGCCCTAAACTTTGGGGTGCCTGTGTCTTGCTGATTTTTAGTTTTCCCAATTTATACGCCCATGAGTGGAAGTGCCCTATGCTCTCCAAGCTGTGTTTTTTAGATGTTTCAGAACACACCGTACACTTCTCCAGAGTGGCTGTTGGCAATTTACATCCCACCCATCAGCGTAGCAAGGCTCCCATTTCTCCATGGCCGGTCCTGCATTTCTGGTTTGGACACTTTTTTCCGCATGGCCTTTTTGCCCGCTGGGAAGCGAGACTTCTTTGGAGCGCTAATTGGCCTTTCCAGGTTGCTTGGTTGGCCAAAAAGGGCGTATGCGTTTTTTCCTGAATATATTCAGGAAAAAACGCATACGCCCTTTTTGGCCAAGGGCATCATTGTCCACGTTTTGCCGCTTTTCATGTGCTTTCAAGGCGATTCGAATCTACCTCCTGAAATCTGTTTCCTGCAATTCTGCCTTGCTTTCAAAGCCTCTTCGTTGCCTTCCCTTAATATATTTGTGGACGAGAGGTATCATTTAAAACTCTGCAGGTTTGTGAATTGCAGTGCCCCTGAGCTCCATTTTTCAACTCGCTTTTTTGGGAGCTGGCCGCAAAAGCGCAGGATTGCTTCAGGCCCTCTTCTGGTTCTGGGGGGCAGGCTGAGCTTGTGCTTAATTCTTCTTCCTGATGGGAAAATAGAGTGACCTGTGCCTGTCCCAACACCTAGAGCTAGTCTCTCATTGGTTCCCCCTCTTCCCGTTCATCCTCAGGACAAATTGCAACCTGTACGGAACAGGAGGTTAAAGGTGCTGATTCTCCAAGGAGGGAGATGGCTAGTAAATCGGCTGGAATGGCGAACCCGAGCAAAGGAGATGAGAAATGAGGTGCGTTTTAGAAACCTTTCCCGATCACACGGTGTACCATCTTCTGGGTTTCTCATGCCTGTTTTCGACGTAGGAAGATGCCCTTGAACCTGGAGATTTGGGACCCATGGGATGGGTACCATGCAGTATTACTTGAAAGGGTCTGCGTTGGCTCACCCAACCTCACCGAACCTCTCAGCCCCAAGAGTGTCCACCCTTATGTCTCAATCAGCTGTGGGTCTAGATATGGTCAATCCAGGTTGCATCACAGCCCCTGAACGAATTTTGTAAGAATTTCTCTCTCTTTCACTGTCTTTGTTTCACGGGGTTTGAAAAGTAATTTATTTTTATAATGGGGTTTAGCTGCTTTTCACGGCTGTGTTTATGCCGCTTTACACCCCCTTGACTCACTTACAGAGAGATATCAATACATAGGTTTGAAGATTCTTACTAGTCAGATATATTCTTGTGCGGTGAATAGGGGGTGTTGAGTCCAGTTCACTGAAAAAGGAATAGGTCTTGTCTCTTACATATTGGGTTTATGGAACGGTATCGGAGCTAATTTGAAACCCTTGTTTTATGCATCACCCCACCTCACCTTTCCCGTTCAGCAGCCATAGTGTGTTTCCTAAACGTGGGACTCTGTTCTGTTTTGCAATTCAGTTCAAGTGTAGCGGTTTTTACATTCCCTCTCTAAGTGATATCTTATGATAAGTGTCTTTTTCTGTGTGACTTATTTCACTTAGAATCGTCGTACCTAAATCCACTCATCGTGCTGCTACTAGCCTTATGACGTTGATTTCATGGCTGAGTGATATTCCATTGTACATGAGGACCACAACTTCTTTATCCATTTTTCTCTTTCCTAGGATATTTAAAGTGTAATGAAGTGGGGGTTCTTGTCCACAGAGCAGCCCTAAACTTTGGGGTGCCTGTGTCTTGCTGATTTTTAGTTTTCCCAATTTATACGGCCATGAGTGGAAGTGCCCTATGCTCTCCAAGCTGTGTTTTTTAGATGTTTCAGAACACACTGTACACTTCTCCAGAGTGGCTGTTGGCAATTTACATCCCACCCATCAGCGTAGCAAGGCTCCCATTTCTCCATGGCCGGTCCTGCATTTCTGGTTTGGACACTTTTTTCCGCATGGCCCTTTTGCCCGCTGGGAAGCGAGACTTCTTTGGAGCGCTGATTGGCCTTTCCAGGTTGCTTGGTTGGCCAAAAAGGGCGTATGCGTTTTTTCCTGAATATATTCAGGAAAAAACGCATACGCCCTTTTTGGCCAAGGGCATCATTGTCCACGTTTTGCCGCTTTTCATGTGCTTTCAAGGCGATTCGAATCTACCTCCTGAAATCTGTTTCCTGCAATTCTGCCTTGCTTTCAAAGCCTCTTCGTTGCCTTCCCTTAATATATTTGTGGACGAGAGGTATCATTTAAAACTCTGCAGGTCTATGAATTGCAGTGCCCCTGAGCTCCATTTTTCAACTCGCTTTTTTGGGAGCTGGCCGCAAAAGCGCAGGATTGCTTCAGGCCCTCTTCTGGTTCTGGGGGGCAGGCTGAGCTTGTGCTTAATTCTTCTTCCTGATGGGAAAATAGAGTGACCTGTGCCTGTCCCAACACCTAGAGCTAGTCTCTCATTGGTTCCCCCTCTTCCCGTTCATCCTCAGGACAAATTGCAACCTGTACGGAACAGGAGGTTAAAGGTGCTGATTCTCCAAGGAGGGAGATGGCTAGTAAATCGGCTGGAATGGCGAACCCGAGCAAAGGAGATGAGAAATGAGGTGCGTTTTAGAAACCTTTCCCGATCACACGGTGTACCATCTTCTGGGTTTCTCATGCCTGTTTTCGACGTAGGAAGATGCCCTTGAACCTGGAGATTTGGGACCCATGGGATGGGTACCATGCAGTATTACTTGAAAGGGTCTGCGTTGGCTCACCCAACCTCACCGAACCTCTCAGCCCCAAGAGTGTCCACCCTTATGTCTCAATCAGCTGTGGGTCTAGATATGGTCAATCCAGGTTGCATCACAGCCCCTGAACGAATTTTGTAAGAATTTCTCTCTCTTTCACTGTCTTTGTTTCACGGGTTTTGAAAAGTAATTTATTTTTATAATGGGGTTTAGCTGCTTTTCACGGCTGTGTTTATGCCGCTTTACACCCCCTTGACTCACTTACAGAGAGATATCAATACATAGGTTTGAAGATTCTTACTAGTCAGATATATTCTTGTGCGGTGAATAGGGGTGTTGAGTCCAGTTCACTGAGCAAGGAATAGGTCTTGTCTCTTACATATTGGGTTTATGGAACGGTATCTGAGCTAATTTGAAACCCTTGTTTTATGCATCACCCCACCTCACCTTTCCCGTTCAGCAGCCATAGTGTGTTTCCTAAACGTGGGACTCTGTTCTGTTTTGCAATTCAGTTCAAGTGTAGCGGTTTTTACATTCCCTCTAGAAGTGATATATTATGATAAGTGTCTTTTTCTGTGTGACTTATTTCACTTAGAATCGTCGTACCTAAATCCACTCATCGTGCTGCTACTAGCCTTATGACGTTGATTTCATGGCTGAGTGATATTCCATTGTACATGAGGACCACAACTTCTTTATCCATTTTTCTCTTTCCTAGGATATTTAAGGTGTAATGAAGTCGGGGTTCTTGTCCACAGAGCAGCCCTAAACTTTGGGGTGCCTGTGTCTTGCTGATTTTTAGTTTTCCCAATTTATACGCCCATGAGTGGAAGTGCCCTATGCTCTCCAAGCTGTGTTTTTTAGATGTTTCAGAACACACCGTACACTTCTCCAGTGTGGCTGTTGGCAATTTACATCCCACCCATCAGCGTAGCAAGGCTCCCATTTCTCCATGGCCGGTCCTGCATTTCTGGTTTGGACACTTTTTTCCGCATGGCCCTTTTGCCCGCTGGGAAGCGAGACTTCTTTGGAGCGCTGATTGGCCTTTCCAGGTTGCTTGGTTGGCCAAAAAGGGCGTATGCGTTTTTTCCTGAATATATTCAGGAAAAAATGCATACGCCCTTTTTGGCCAAGGGCATCATTGTCCACGTTTTGCCGCTTTTCATGTGCTTTCAAGGCGATTCGAATCTACCTCCTGAAATCTGTTTCCTGCAATTCTGCCTTGCTTTCAAAGCCTCTTCGTTGCCTTCCCTTAATATATTTGTGGACGAGAGGTATCATTTAAAACTCTGCAGGTTTGTGAATTGCAGTGCCGCTGAGCTCCATTTTTCAACTCGCTTTTTTGGGAGCTGGCCGCAAAAGCGCAGGATTGCTTCAGGCCCTCTTCTGGTTCTGGGGGGCAGGCTGAGCTTGTGCTTAATTCTTCTTCCTGATGGGAAAATAGAGTGACCTGTGCCTGTCCCAACACCTAGAGCTAGTCTCTCATTGGTTCCCCCTCTTCCCGTTCATCCTCAGGACAAATTGCAACCTGTACGGAACAGGAGGTTAAAGGTGCTTATTCTCCAAGGAGGGAGATGGCTAGTAAATCGGCTGGAATGGCGAACCCGAGCAAAGGAGATGAGAAATGAGGTGCGTTTTAGAAACCTATCCCGATCACACGGTGTACCATCTTCTGGGTTTCTCATGCCTGTTTTCGACGTAGGAAGATGCCCTTGAACCTGGAGATTTGGGACCCATGGGATGGGTACCATTCAGTATTACTTGAAAGGGTCTGCGTTGGCTCACCCAACCTCACCGAACCTCTCAGCCCCAAGAGTGTCCACCCTTATGTCTCAATCAGCTGTGGGTCTAGATATGGTCAATCCAGGTTGCATCACAGCCCCTGAACGAATTTTGTAAGAATTTCTCTCTCTTTCACTGTCTTTGTTTCACGGGGTTTGAAAAGTAATTTATTTTTATAATGGGGTTTAGCTGCTTTTCACGGCTGTGTTTATGCCGCTTTACACACCCTTGACTCACTTACAGAGAGATATCAATACATAGGTTTGAAGATTCTTACTAGTCAGATATATTCTTGTGCGGTGAATAGGGGGTGTTGAGTCCAGTTCACTGAGCAAGGAATAGGTCTTGTCTCTTACATATTGGGTTTATGGAACGGTATCGGAGCTAATTTGAAACCCTTGTTTTATGCATCACCCCACCTCACCTTTCCCGTTCAGCAGCCATAGTGTGTTTCCTAAACGTGGGACTCTGTTCTGTTTTGCAATTCAGTTCAAGTGTAGCGGTTTTTACATTCCCTCTAGAAGTGATATCTTATGATAAGTGTCTTTTTCTGTGTGACTTATTTCACTTAGAATCGTCGTACCTAAATCCACTCATCGTGCTGCTACTAGCCTTATGACGTTGATTTCATGGCTGAGTGATATTCCATTGTACATGAGGACCACAACTTCTTTATCCATTTTTCTCTTTCCTAGGATATTTAAAGTGTAATGAAGTGGGGGTTCTTGTCCACAGAGCAGCCCTAAACTTTGGGGTGCCTGTGTCTTGCTGATTTTTAGTTTTCCCAATTTATACGGCCATGAGTGGAAGTGCCCTATGCTCTCCAAGCTGTGTTTTTTAGATGTTTCAGAACACACTGTACACTTCTCCAGAGTGGCTGTTGGCAATTTACATCCCACCCATCAGCGTAGCAAGGCTCCCATTTCTCCATGGCCGGTCCTGCATTTCTGGTTTGGACACTTTTTTCCGCATGGCCCTTTTGCCCGCTGGGAAGCGAGACTTCTTTGGAGCGCTGATTGGCCTTTCCAGGTTGCTTGGTTGGCCAAAAAGGGCGTATGCGTTTTTTCCTGAATATATTCAGGAAAAAACGCATACGCCCTTTTTGGCCAAGGGCATCATTGTCCAGGTTTTGCCGCTTTTCATGTGCTTTCAAGGCGATTCGAATCTACCTCCTGAAATCTGTTTCCTGCAATTCTGCCTTGCTTTCAAAGCCTCTTCGTTGCCTTCCCTTAATATATTTGTGGACGAGAGGTATCATTTAAAACTCTGCAGGTTTGTGAATTGCAGTGCCGCTGAGCTCCATTTTTCAACTCGCTTTTTTGGGAGCTGGCCGCAAAAGCGCAGGATTGCTTCAGGCCCTCTTCTGGTTCTGGGGGGCAGGCTGAGCTTGTGCTTAATTCTTCTTCCTGATGGGAAAATAGAGTGACCTGTGCCTGTCCCAACACCTAGAGCTAGTCTCTCATTGGTTCCCCCTCTTCCCGTTCATCCTCAGGACAAATTGCAACTTGTACGGAAACAGGAGGTTAAAGGTGCTTATTCTCCAAGGAGGGAGATGGCTAGTAAATCGGCTGGAATGGCGAACCCGAGCAAAGGAGATGAGAAATGAGGTGCGTTTTAGAAACCTTTCCCGATCACACGGTGTACCATCTTCTGGGTTTCTCATGCCTGTTTTCGACGTAGGAAGATGCCCTTGAACCTGGAGATTTGGGACCCATGGGATGGGTACCATGCAGTATTACTTGAAAGGGTCTGCGTTGGCTCACCCAACCTCACCGAACCTCTCAGCCCCAAGAGTGTCCACCCTTATGTCTCAATCAGCTGTGGGTCTAGATATGGTCAATCCAGGTTGCATCACAGCCCCTGAACGAATTTTGTAAGAATTTCTCTCTCTTTCACTGTCTTTGTTTCACGGGGTTTGAAAAGTAATTTATTTTTATAATGGGGTTTAGCTGCTTTTCACGGCTGTGTTTATGCCGCTTTACACCCCCTTGACTCACTTACAGAGAGATATCAATACATAGGTTTGAAGATTCTTACTAGTCAGATATATTCTTGTGCGGTGAATAGGGGGTGTTGAGTCCAGTTCACTGAGCAAGGAATAGGTCTTGTCTCTTACATATTGGGTTTATGGAACGGTATCGGAGCTAATTTGAAACCCTTGTTTTATGCATCACCCCACCTCACCTTTCCCGTTCAGCAGCCATAGTGTGTTTCCTAAACGTGGGACTCTGTTCTGTTTTGCAATTCAGTTCAAGTGTAGCGGTTTTTACATTCCCTCTAGAAGTGATATCTTATGATAAGTGTCTTTTTCTGTGTGACTTATTTCACTTAGAATCGTCGTACCTAAATCCACTCATCGTGCTGCTACTAGCCTTATGACGTTGATTTCATGGCTGAGTGATATTCCATTGTACATGAGGACCACAACTTCTTTATCCATTTTTCTCTTTCCTAGGATATTTAAAGTGTAATGAAGTGGGGGTTCTTGTCCACAGAGCAGCCCTAAACTTTGGGGTGCCTGTGTCTTGCTGATTTTTAGTTTTCCCAATTTATACGGCCATGAGTGGAAGTGCCCTATGCTCTCCAAGCTGTGTTTTTTAGATGTTTCAGAACACACTGTACACTTCTCCAGAGTGGCTGTTGGCAATTTACATCCCACCCATCAGCGTAGCAAGGCTCCCATTTCTCCATGGCCGGTCCTGCATTTCTGGTTTGGACACTTTTTTCCGCATGGCCCTTTTGCCCGCTGGGAAGCGAGACTTCTTTGGAGCGCTGATTGGCCTTTCCAGGTTGCTTGGTTGGCCAAAAAGGGCGTATGCGTTTTTTCCTGAATATATTCAGGAAAAAACGCATACGCCCTTTTTGGCCAAGGGCATCATTGTCCAGGTTTTGCCGCTTTTCATGTGCTTTCAAGGCGATTCGAATCTACCTCCTGAAATCTGTTTCCTGCAATTCTGCCTTGCTTTCAAAGCCTCTTCGTTGCCTTCCCTTAATATATTTGTGGACGAGAGGTATCATTTAAAACTCTGCAGGTTTGTGAATTGCAGTGCCGCTGAGCTCCATTTTTCAACTCGCTTTTTTGGGAGCTGGCCGCAAAAGCGCAGGATTGCTTCAGGCCCTCTTCTGGTTCTGGGGGGCAGGCTGAGCTTGTGCTTAATTCTTCTTCCTGATGGGAAAATAGAGTGACCTGTGCCTGTCCCAACACCTAGAGCTAGTCTCTCATTGGTTCCCCCTCTTCCCGTTCATCCTCAGGACAAATTGCAACTTGTACGGAACAGGAGGTTAAAGGTGCTTATTCTCCAAGGAGGGAGATGGCTAGTAAATCGGCTGGAATGGCGAACCCGAGCAAAGGAGATGAGAAATGAGGTGCGTTTTAGAAACCTTTCCCGATCACACGGTGTACCATCTTCTGGGTTTCTCATGCCTGTTTTCGACGTAGGAAGATGCCCTTGAACCTGGAGATTTGGGACCCATGGGATGGGTACCATGCAGTATTACTTGAAAGGGTCTGCGTTGGCTCACCCAACCTCACCGAACCTCTCAGCCCCAAGAGTGTCCACCCTTATGTCTCAATCAGCTGTGGGTCTAGATATGGTCAATCCAGGTTGCATCACAGCCCCTGAACGAATTTTGTAAGAATTTCTCTCTCTTTCACTGTCTTTGTTTCACGGGGTTTGAAAAGTAATTTATTTTTATAATGGGGTTTAGCTGCTTTTCACGGCTGTGTTTATGCCGCTTTACACCCCCTTGACTCACTTACAGAGAGATATCAATACATAGGTTTGAAGATTCTTACTAGTCAGATATATTCTTGTGCGGTGAATAGGGGGTGTTGAGTCCAGTTCACTGAGCAAGGAATAGGTCTTGTCTCTTACATATTGGGTTTATGGAACGGTATCGGAGCTAATTTGAAACCCTTGTTTTATGCATCACCCCACCTCACCTTTCCCGTTCAGCAGCCATAGTGTGTTTCCTAAACGTGGGACTCTGTTCTGTTTTGCAATTCAGTTCAAGTGTAGCGGTTTTTACATTCCCTCTAGAAGTGATATCTTATGATAAGTGTCTTTTTCTGTGTGACTTATTTCACTAAGAATCGTCGTACCTAAATCCACTCATCGTGCTGCTACTAGCCTTATGACGTTGATTTCATGGCTGAGTGATATTCCATTGTACATGAGGACCACAACTTCTTTATCCATTTTTCTCTTTCCTAGGATATTTAAGGTGTAATGAAGTGGGGGTTCTTGTCAACAGAGCAGCCCTAAACTTTGGGGTGCCTGTGTCTTGCTGATTTTTAGTTTTCCCAATTTATACGGCCATGAGTGGAAGTGCCCTATGCTCTCCAAGCTGTGTTTTTTAGATGTTTCAGAACACACTGTACACTTCTCCAGAGTGGCTGTTGGCAATTTACATCCCACCCATCAGCGTAGCAAGGCTCCCATTTCTCCATGGCCGGTCCTGCATTTCTGGTTTGGACACTTTTTTCCGCATGGCCCTTTTGCCCGCTGGGAAGCGAGACTTCTTTGGAGCGCTGATTGGCCTTTCCAGGTTGCTTGGTTGGCCAAAAAGGGCGTATGCGTTTTTTCCTGAATATATTCAGGAAAAAACGCATACGCCCTTTTTGGCCAAGGGCATCATTGTCCAGGTTTTGCCGCTTTTCATGTGCTTTCAAGGCGATTCGAATCTACCTCCTGAAATCTGTTTCCTGCAATTCTGCCTTGCTTTCAAAGCCTCTTCGTTGCCTTCCCTTAATATATTTGTGGACGAGAGGTATCATTTAAAACTCTGCAGGTCTATGAATTGCAGTGCCCCTGAGCTCCATTTTTCAACTCGCTTTTTTGGGAGCTGGCCGCAAAAGCGCAGGATTGCTTCAGGCCCTCTTCTGGTTCTGGGGGGCAGGCTGAGCTTGTGCTTAATTCTTCTTCCTGATGGGAAAATAGAGTGACCTGTGCCTGTCCCAACACCTAGAGCTAGTCTCTCATTGGTTCCCCCTCTTCCCGTTCATCCTCAGGACAAATTGCAACCTGTACGGAACAGGAGGTTAAAGGTGCTGATTCTCCAAGGAGGGAGATGGCTAGTAAATCGGCTGGAATGGCGAACCCGAGCAAAGGAGATGAGAAATGAGGTGCGTTTTAGA
The DNA here is from genome assembly GCF_949987535.1 of Balaenoptera acutorostrata. Classification (NCBI taxonomy): domain Eukaryota; kingdom Metazoa; phylum Chordata; class Mammalia; order Artiodactyla; family Balaenopteridae; genus Balaenoptera; species Balaenoptera acutorostrata. The sequence continues at coordinate 68,849 of NW_026645927.1, forward strand.
AACCTTTCCCGATCACACGGTGTACCATCTTCTGGGTTTCTCATGCCTGTTTTCGACGTAGGAAGATGCCCTTGAACCTGGAGATTTGGGACCCATGGGATGGGTACCATGCAGTATTACTTAAAAGGGTCTGCGTTGGCTCACCCAACCTCACCGAACCTCTCAGCCCCAAGAGTGTCCACCCTTATGTCTCAATCAGCTGTGGGTCTAGATATGGTCAATCCAGGTTGCATCACAGCCCCTGAACGAATTTTGTAAGAATTTCTCTCTCTTTCACTGCCTTTGTTTCACGGGTTTTGAAAAGTAATTTATTTTTATAATGGGGTTTAGCTGCTTTTCACGGCTGTGTTTATGCCGCTTTACACCCCCTTGACTCACTTACAGAGAGATATCAATACATAGGTTTGAAGATTCTTACTAGTCAGATATATTCTTGTGCGGTGAATAGGGGGTGTTGAGTCCAGTTCACTGAGCAAGGAATAGGTCTTGTCTCTTACATATTGGGTTTATGGAACGGTATCGGAGCTAATTTGAAACCCTTGTTTTATGCATCACCCCACCTCACCTTTCCCGTTCAGCAGCCATAGTGTGTTTCCTAAACGTGGGACTCTGTTCTGTTTTGCAATTCAGTTCAAGTGTAGCGGTTTTTACATTCCCTCTAGAAGTGATATATTATGATAAGTGTCTTTTTCTGTGTGACTTATTTCACTTAGAATCGTCGTACCTAAATCCACTCATCGTGCTGCTACTAGCCTTATGACGTTGATTTCATGGCTGAGTGATATTCCATTGTACATGAGGACCACAACTTCTTTATCCATTTTTCTCTTTCCTAGGATATTTAAGGTGTAATGAAGTCGGGGTTCTTGTCCACAGAGCAGCCCTAAACTTTGGGGTGCCTGTGTCTTGCTGATTTTTAGTTTTCCCAATTTATACGCCCATGAGTGGAAGTGCCCTATGCTCTCCAAGCTGTGTTTTTTAGATGTTTCAGAACACACCGTACACTTCTCCAGAGTGGCTGTTGGCAATTTACATCCCACCCATCAGCGTAGCAAGGCTCCCATTTCTCCATGGCCGGTCCTGCATTTCTGGTTTGGACACTTTTTTCCGCATGGCCCTTTTGCCCGCTGGGAAGCGAGACTTCTTTGGAGCGCTGATTGGCCTTTCCAGGTTGCTTGGTTGGCCAAAAAGGGCGTATGCGTTTTTTCCTGAATATATTCAGGAAAAAATGCATACGCCCTTTTTGGCCAAGGGCATCATTGTCCACGTTTTGCCGCTTTTCATGTGCTTTCAAGGCGATTCGAATCTACCTCCTGAAATCTGTTTCCTGCAATTCTGCCTTGCTTTCAAAGCCTCTTCGTTGCCTTCCCTTAATATATTTGTGGACGAGAGGTATCATTTAAAACTCTGCAGGTTTGTGAATTGCAGTGCCGCTGAGCTCCATTTTTCAACTCGCTTTTTTGGGAGCTGGCCGCAAAAGCGCAGGATTGCTTCAGGCCCTCTTCTGGTTCTGGGGGGCAGGCTGAGCTTGTGCTTAATTCTTCTTCCTGATGGGAAAATAGAGTGACCTGTGCCTGTCCCAACACCTAGAGCTAGTCTCTCATTGGTTCCCCCTCTTCCCGTTCATCCTCAGGACAAATTGCAACTTGTACGGAACAGGAGGTTAAAGGTGCTTATTCTCCAAGGAGGGAGATGGCTAGTAAATCGGCTGGAATGGCGAACCCGAGCAAAGGAGATGAGAAATGAGGTGCGTTTTAGAAACCTATCCCGATCACACGGTGTACCATCTTCTGGGTTTCTCATGCCTGTTTTCGACGTAGGAAGATGCCCTTGAACCTGGAGATTTGGGACCCATGGGATGGGTACCATTCAGTATTACTTGAAAGGGTCTGCGTTGGCTCACCCAACCTCACCGAACCTCTCAGCCCCAAGAGTGTCCACCCTTATGTCTCAATCAGCTGTGGGTCTAGATATGGTCAATCCAGGTTGCATCACAGCCCCTGAACGAATTTTGTAAGAATTTCTCTCTCTTTCACTGTCTTTGTTTCACGGGGTTTGAAAAGTAATTTATTTTTATAATGGGGTTTAGCTGCTTTTCACGGCTGTGTTTATGCCGCTTTACACACCCTTGACTCACTTACAGAGAGATATCAATACATAGGTTTGAAGATTCTTACTAGTCAGATATATTCTTGTGCGGTGAATAGGGGGTGTTGAGTCCAGTTCACTGAGCAAGGAATAGGTCTTGTCTCTTACATATTGGGTTTATGGAACGGTATCGGAGCTAATTTGAAACCCTTGTTTTATGCATCACCCCACCTCACCTTTCCCGTTCAGCAGCCATAGTGTGTTTCCTAAACGTGGGACTCTGTTCTGTTTTGCAATTCAGTTCAAGTGTAGCGGTTTTTACATTCCCTCTAGAAGTGATATCTTATGATAAGTGTCTTTTTCTGTGTGACTTATTTCACTTAGAATCGTCGTACCTAAATCCACTCATCGTGCTGCTACTAGCCTTATGACGTTGATTTCATGGCTGAGTGATATTCCATTGTACATGAGGACCACAACTTCTTTATCCATTTTTCTCTTTCCTAGGATATTTAAAGTGTAATGAAGTGGGGGTTCTTGTCCACAGAGCAGCCCTAAACTTTGGGGTGCCTGTGTCTTGCTGATTTTTAGTTTTCCCAATTTATACGGCCATGAGTGGAAGTGCCCTATGCTCTCCAAGCTGTGTTTTTTAGATGTTTCAGAACACACTGTACACTTCTCCAGAGTGGCTGTTGGCAATTTACATCCCACCCATCAGCGTAGCAAGGCTCCCATTTCTCCATGGCCGGTCCTGCATTTCTGGTTTGGACACTTTTTTCCGCATGGCCCTTTTGCCCGCTGGGAAGCGAGACTTCTTTGGAGCGCTGATTGGCCTTTCCAGGTTGCTTGGTTGGCCAAAAAGGGCGTATGCGTTTTTTCCTGAATATATTCAGGAAAAAACGCATACGCCCTTTTTGGCCAAGGGCATCATTGTCCAGGTTTTGCCGCTTTTCATGTGCTTTCAAGGCGATTCGAATCTACCTCCTGAAATCTGTTTCCTGCAATTCTGCCTTGCTTTCAAAGCCTCTTCGTTGCCTTCCCTTAATATATTTGTGGACGAGAGGTATCATTTAAAACTCTGCAGGTTTGTGAATTGCAGTGCCGCTGAGCTCCATTTTTCAACTCGCTTTTTTGGGAGCTGGCCGCAAAAGCGCAGGATTGCTTCAGGCCCTCTTCTGGTTCTGGGGGGCAGGCTGAGCTTGTGCTTAATTCTTCTTCCTGATGGGAAAATAGAGTGACCTGTGCCTGTCCCAACACCTAGAGCTAGTCTCTCATTGGTTCCCCCTCTTCCCGTTCATCCTCAGGACAAATTGCAACTTGTACGGAAAAGGAGGTTAAAGGTGCTTATTCTCCAAGGAGGGAGATGGCTAGTAAATCGGCTGGAATGGCGAACCCGAGCAAAGGAGATGAGAAATGAGGTGCGTTTTAGAAACCTTTCCCGATCACACGGTGTACCATCTTCTGGGTTTCTCATGCCTGTTTTCGACGTAGGAAGATGCCCTTGAACCTGGAGATTTGGGACCCATGGGATGGGTACCATGCAGTATTACTTGAAAGGGTCTGCGTTGGCTCACCCAACCTCACCGAACCTCTCAGCCCCAAGAGTGTCCACCCTTATGTCTCAATCAGCTGTGGGTCTAGATATGGTCAATCCAGGTTGCATCACAGCCCCTGAACGAATTTTGTAAGAATTTCTCTCTCTTTCACTGTCTTTGTTTCACGGGGTTTGAAAAGTAATTTATTTTTATAATGGGGTTTAGCTGCTTTTCACGGCTGTGTTTATGCCGCTTTACACCCCCTTGACTCACTTACAGAGAGATATCAATACATAGGTTTGAAGATTCTTACTAGTCAGATATATTCTTGTGCGGTGAATAGGGGGTGTTGAGTCCAGTTCACTGAGCAAGGAATAGGTCTTGTCTCTTACATATTGGGTTTATGGAACGGTATCGGAGCTAATTTGAAACCCTTGTTTTATGCATCACCCCACCTCACCTTTCCCGTTCAGCAGCCATAGTGTGTTTCCTAAACGTGGGACTCTGTTCTGTTTTGCAATTCAGTTCAAGTGTAGCGGTTTTTACATTCCCTCTAGAAGTGATATCTTATGATAAGTGTCTTTTTCTGTGTGACTTATTTCACTAAGAATCGTCGTACCTAAATCCACTCATCGTGCTGCTACTAGCCTTATGACGTTGATTTCATGGCTGAGTGATATTCCATTGTACATGAGGACCACAACTTCTTTATCCATTTTTCTCTTTCCTAGGATATTTAAGGTGTAATGAAGTGGGGGTTCTTGTCAACAGAGCAGCCCTAAACTTTGGGGTGCCTGTGTCTTGCTGATTTTTAGTTTTCCCAATTTATACGGCCATGAGTGGAAGTGCCCTATGCTCTCCAAGCTGTGTTTTTTAGATGTTTCAGAACACACTGTACACTTCTCCAGAGTGGCTGTTGGCAATTTACATCCCACCCATCAGCGTAGCAAGGCTCCCATTTCTCCATGGCCGGTCCTGCATTTCTGGTTTGGACACTTTTTTCCGCATGGCCCTTTTGCCCGCTGGGAAGCGAGACTTCTTTGGAGCGCTGATTGGCCTTTCCAGGTTGCTTGGTTGGCCAAAAAGGGCGTATGCGTTTTTTCCTGAATATATTCAGGAAAAAACGCATACGCCCTTTTTGGCCAAGGGCATCATTGTCCAGGTTTTGCCGCTTTTCATGTGCTTTCAAGGCGATTCGAATCTACCTCCTGAAATCTGTTTCCTGCAATTCTGCCTTGCTTTCAAAGCCTCTTCGTTGCCTTCCCTTAATATATTTGTGGACGAGAGGTATCATTTAAAACTCTGCAGGTCTATGAATTGCAGTGCCCCTGAGCTCCATTTTTCAACTCGCTTTTTTGGGAGCTGGCCGCAAAAGCGCAGGATTGCTTCAGGCCCTCTTCTGGTTCTGGGGGGCAGGCTGAGCTTGTGCTTAATTCTTCTTCCTGATGGGAAAATAGAGTGACCTGTGCCTGTCCCAACACCTAGAGCTAGTCTCTCATTGGTTCCCCCTCTTCCCGTTCATCCTCAGGACAAATTGCAACCTGTACGGAACAGGAGGTTAAAGGTGCTGATTCTCCAAGGAGGGAGATGGCTAGTAAATCGGCTGGAATGGCGAACCCGAGCAAAGGAGATGAGAAATGAGGTGCGTTTTAGAAACCTTTCCCGATCACACGGTGTACCATCTTCTGGGTTTCTCATGCCTGTTTTCGACGTAGGAAGATGCCCTTGAACCTGGAGATTTGGGACCCATGGGATGGGTACCATGCAGTATTACTTGAAAGGGTCTGCGTTGGCTCACCCAACCTCACCGAACCTCTCAGCCCCAAGAGTGTCCACCCTTATGTCTCAATCAGCTGTGGGTCTAGATATGGTCAATCCAGGTTGCATCACAGCCCCTGAACGAATTTTGTAAGAATTTCTCTCTCTTTCACTGTCTTTGTTTCACGGGTTTTGAAAAGTAATTTATTTTTATAATGGGGTTTAGCTGCTTTTCACGGCTGTGTTTATGCCGCTTTACACCCCCTTGACTCACTTACAGAGAGATATCAATACATAGGTTTGAAGATTCTTACTAGTCAGATATATTCTTGTGCGGTGAATAGGGGGTGTTGAGTCCAGTTCACTGAGCAAGGAATAGGTCTTGTCTCTTACATATTGGGTTTATGGAACGGTATCGGAGCTAATTTGAAACCCTTGTTTTATGCATCACCCCACCTCACCTTTCCCGTTCAGCAGCCATAGTGTGTTTCCTAAACGTGGGACTCTGTTCTGTTTTGCAATTCAGTTCAAGTGTAGCGGTTTTTACATTCCCTCTAGAAGTGATATATTATGATAAGTGTCTTTTTCTGTGTGACTTATTTCACTTAGAATCGTCGTACCTAAATCCACTCATCGTGCTGCTACTAGCCTTATGACGTTGATTTCATGGCTGAGTGATATTCCATTGTACATGAGGACCACAACTTCTTTATCCATTTTTCTCTTTCCTAGGATATTTAAGGTGTAATGAAGTCGGGGTTCTTGTCCACAGAGCAGCCCTAAACTTTGGGGTGCCTGTGTCTTGCTGATTTTTAGTTTTCCCAATTTATACGCCCATGAGTGGAAGTGCCCTATGCTCTCCAAGCTGTGTTTTTTAGATGTTTCAGAACACACCGTACACTTCTCCAGAGTGGCTGTTGGCAATTTACATCCCACCCATCAGCGTAGCAAGGCTCCCATTTCTCCATGGCCGGTCCTGCATTTCTGGTTTGGACACTTTTTTCCGCATGGCCCTTTTGCCCGCTGGGAAGCGAGACTTCTTTGGAGCGCTGATTGGCCTTTCCAGGTTGCTTGGTTGGCCAAAAAGGGCGTATGCGTTTTTTCCTGAATATATTCAGGAAAAAATGCATACGCCCTTTTTGGCCAAGGGCATCATTGTCCACGTTTTGCCGCTTTTCATGTGCTTTCAAGGCGATTCGAATCTACCTCCTGAAATCTGTTTCCTGCAATTCTGCCTTGCTTTCAAAGCCTCTTCGTTGCCTTCCCTTAATATATTTGTGGACGAGAGGTATCATTTAAAACTCTGCAGGTTTGTGAATTGCAGTGCCGCTGAGCTCCATTTTTCAACTCGCTTTTTTGGGAGCTGGCCGCAAAAGCGCAGGATTGCTTCAGGCCCTCTTCTGGTTCTGGGGGGCAGGCTGAGCTTGTGCTTAATTCTTCTTCCTGATGGGAAAATAGAGTGACCTGTGCCTGTCCCAACACCTAGAGCTAGTCTCTCATTGGTTCCCCCTCTTCCCGTTCATCCTCAGGACAAATTGCAACTTGTACGGAACAGGAGGTTAAAGGTGCTTATTCTCCAAGGAGGGAGATGGCTAGTAAATCGGCTGGAATGGCGAACCCGAGCAAAGGAGATGAGAAATGAGGTGCGTTTTAGAAACCTATCCCGATCACACGGTGTACCATCTTCTGGGTTTCTCATGCCTGTTTTCGACGTAGGAAGATGCCCTTGAACCTGGAGATTTGGGACCCATGGGATGGGTACCATTCAGTATTACTTGAAAGGGTCTGCGTTGGCTCACCCAACCTCACCGAACCTCTCAGCCCCAAGAGTGTCCACCCTTATGTCTCAATCAGCTGTGGGTCTAGATATGGTCAATCCAGGTTGCATCACAGCCCCTGAACGAATTTTGTAAGAATTTCTCTCTCTTTCACTGTCTTTGTTTCACGGGGTTTGAAAAGTAATTTATTTTTATAATGGGGTTTAGCTGCTTTTCACGGCTGTGTTTATGCCGCTTTACACACCCTTGACTCACTTACAGAGAGATATCAATACATAGGTTTGAAGATTCTTACTAGTCAGATATATTCTTGTGCGGTGAATAGGGGGTGTTGAGTCCAGTTCACTGAGCAAGGAATAGGTCTTGTCTCTTACATATTGGGTTTATGGAACGGTATCGGAGCTAATTTGAAACCCTTGTTTTATGCATCACCCCACCTCACCTTTCCCGTTCAGCAGCCATAGTGTGTTTCCTAAACGTGTGACTCTGTTCTGTTTTGCAATTCAGTTCAAGTGTAGCGGTTTTTACATTACCTCTCTAAGTGATATCTTATGATAAGTGTCTTTTTCTGTGTGACTTATTTCACTTAGAATCGTCGTACCTAAATCCACTCATCGTGCTGCTACTAGCCTTATGACGTTGATTTCATGGCTGAGTGATATTCCATTGTACATGAGGACCACAACTTCTTTATCCATTTTTCTCTTTCCTAGGATATTTAAAGTGTAATGAAGTGGGGGTTCTTGTCCACAGAGCAGCCCTAAACTTTGGGGTGCCTGTGTCTTGCTGATTTTTAGTTTTCCCAATTTATACGGCCATGAGTGGAAGTGCCCTATGCTCTCCAAGCTGTGTTTTTTAGATGTTTCAGAACACACTGTACACTTCTCCAGAGTGGCTGTTGGCAATTTACATCCCACCCATCAGCGTAGCAAGGCTCCCATTTCTCCATGGCCGGTCCTGCATTTCTGGTTTGGACACTTTTTTCCGCATGGCCCTTTTGCCCGCTGGGAAGCGAGACTTCTTTGGAGCGCTGATTGGCCTTTCCAGGTTGCTTGGTTGGCCAAAAAGGGCGTATGCGTTTTTTCCTGAATATATTCAGGAAAAAACGCATACGCCCTTTTTGGCCAAGGGCATCATTGTCCACGTTTTGCCGCTTTTCATGTGCTTTCAAGGCGATTCGAATCTACCTCCTGAAATCTGTTTCCTGCAATTCTGCCTTGCTTTCAAAGCCTCTTCGTTGCCTTCCCTTAATATATTTGTGGACGAGAGGTATCATTTAAAACTCTGCAGGTCTATGAATTGCAGTGCCCCTGAGCTCCATTTTTCAACTCGCTTTTTTGGGAGCTGGCCGCAAAAGCGCAGGATTGCTTCAGGCCCTCTTCTGGTTCTGGGGGGCAGGCTGAGCTTGTGCTTAATTCTTCTTCCTGATGGGAAAATAGAGTGACCTGTGCCTGTCCCAACACCTAGAGCTAGTCTCTCATTGGTTCCCCCTCTTCCCGTTCATCCTCAGGACAAATTGCAACCTGTACGGAACAGGAGGTTAAAGGTGCTGATTCTCCAAGGAGGGAGATGGCTAGTAAATCGGCTGGAATGGCGAACCCGAGCAAAGGAGATGAGAAATGAGGTGCGTTTTAGAAACCTTTCCCGATCACACGGTGTACCATCTTCTGGGTTTCTCATGCCTGTTTTCGACGTAGGAAGATGCCCTTGAACCTGGAGATTTGGGACCCATGGGATGGGTACCATGCAGTATTACTTGAAAGGGTCTGCGTTGGCTCACCCAACCTCACCGAACCTCTCAGCCCCAAGAGTGTCCACCCTTATGTCTCAATCAGCTGTGGGTCTAGATATGGTCAATCCAGGTTGCATCACAGCCCCTGAACGAATTTTGTAAGAATTTCTCTCTCTTTCACTGCCTTTGTTTCACGGGTTTTGAAAAGTAATTTATTTTTATAATGGGGTTTAGCTGCTTTTCACGGCTGTGTTTATGCCGCTTTACACCCCCTTGACTCACTTACAGAGAGATATCAATACATAGGTTTGAAGATTCTTACTAGTCAGATATATTCTTGTGCGGTGAATAGGGGGTGTTGAGTCCAGTTCACTGAAAAAGGAATAGGTCTTGTCTCTTACATATTGGGTTTATGGAACGGTATCTGAGCTAATTTGAAACCCTTGTTTTATGCATCACCCCACCTCACCTTTCCCGTTCAGCAGCCATAGTGTGTTTCCTAAGCGTGGGACTCTGTTCTGTTTTGCAATTCAGTTCAAGTGTAGCGGTTTTTACATTCCCTCTAGAAGTGATATATTATGATAAGTGTCTTTTTCTGTGTGACTTATTTCACTTAGAATCGTCGTACCTAAATCCACTCATCGTGCTGCTACTAGCCTTATGACGTTGATTTCATGGCTGAGTGATATTCCATTGTACATGAGGACCACAACTTCTTTATCCATTTTTCTCTTTCCTAGGATATTTAAGGTGTAATGAAGTGGGGGTTCTTGTCCACAGAGCAGCCCTAAACTTTGGGGTGCCTGTGTCTTGCTGATTTTTAGTTTTCCCAATTTATACGCCCATGAGTGGAAGTGCCCTATGCTCTCCAAGCTGTGTTTTTTAGATGTTTCAGAACACACCGTACACTTCTCCAGAGTGGCTGTTGGCAATTTACATCCCACCCATCAGCGTAGCAAGGCTCCCATTTCTCCATGGCCGGTCCTGCATTTCTGGTTTGGACACTTTTTTCCGCATGGCCCTTTTGCCCGCTGGGAAGCGAGACTTCTTTGGAGCGCTAATTGGCCTTTCCAGGTTGCTTGGTTGGCCAAAAAGGGCGTATGCGTTTTTTCCTGAATATATTCAGGAAAAAACGCATACGCCCTTTTTGGCCAAGGGCATCATTGTCCACGTTTTGCCGCTTTTCATGTGCTTTCAAGGCGATTCGAATCTACCTCCTGAAATCTGTTTCCTGCAATTCTGCCTTGCTTTCAAAGCCTCTTCGTTGCCTTCCCTTAATATATTTGTGGACGAGAGGTATCATTTAAAACTCTGCAGGTTTGTGAATTGCAGTGCCCCTGAGCTCCATTTTTCAACTCGCTTTTTTGGTAGCTGGCCGCAAAAGCGCAGGATTGCTTCAGGCCCTCTTCTGGTTCTGGGGGGCAGGCTGAGCTTGTGCTTAATTCTTCTTCCTGATGGGAAAATAGAGTGACCTGTGCCTGTCCCAACACCTAGAGCTAGTCTCTCATTGGTTCCCCCTCTTCCCGTTCATCCTCAGGACAAATTGCAACCTGTACGGAACAGGAGGTTAAAGGTGCTGATTCTCCAAGGAGGGAGATGGCTAGTAAATCGGCTGGAATGGCGAACCCGAGCAAAGGAGATGAGAAATGAGGTGCGTTTTAGAAACCTTTCCCGATCACACGGTGTACCATCTTCTGGGTTTCTCATGCCTGTTTTCGACGTAGGAAGATGCCCTTGAACCTGGAGATTTGGGCCCCATGGGATGGGTACCATGCAGTATTACTTGAAAGGGTCTGCGTTGGCTCACCCAACCTCACCGAACCTCTCAGCCCCAAGAGTGTCCACCCTTATGTCTCAATCAGCTGTGGGTCTAGATATGGTCAATCCAGGTTGCATCACAGCCCCTGAACGAATTTTGTAAGAATTTCTCTCTCTTTCACTGTCTTTGTTTCACGGGTTTTGAAAAGTAATTTATTTTTATAATGGGGTTTAGCTGCTTTTCACGGCTGTGTTTATGCCGCTTTACACCCCCTTGACTCACTTACAGAGAGATATCAATACATAGGTTTGAAGATTCTTACTAGTCAGATATATTCTTGTGCGGTGAATAGGGGGTGTTGAGTCCAGTTCACTGAAAAAGGAATAGGTCTTGTCTCTTACATATTGGGTTTATGGAACGGTATCTGAGCTAATTTGAAACCCTTGTTTTATGCATCACCCCACCTCACCTTTCCCGTTCAGCAGCCATAGTGTGTTTCCTAAACGTGGGACTCTGTTCTGTTTTGCAATTCAGTTCAAGTGTAGCGGTTTTTACATTCCCTCTAGAAGTGATATATTATGATAAGTGTCTTTTTCTGTGTGACTTATTTCACTTAGAATCGTCGTACCTAAATCCACTCATCGTGCTGCTACAAGCCTTATGACGTTGATTTCATGGCTGAGTGATATTCCATTGTACATGAGGACCACAACTTCTTTATCCATTTTTCTCTTTCCTAGGATATTTAAGGTGTAATGAAGTGGGGGTTCTTGTCAACAGAGCAGCCCTAAACTTTGGGGTGCCTGTGTCTTGCTGATTTTTAGTTTTCCCAATTTATACGCCCATGAGTGGAAGTGCCCTATGCTCTCCAAGCTGTGTTTTTTAGATGTTTCAGAACACACCGTACACTTCTCCAGAGTGGCTGTTGGCAATTTACATCCCACCCATCAGCGTAGCAAGGCTCCCATTTCTCCATGGCCGGTCCTGCATTTCTGGTTTGGACACTTTTTTCCGCATGGCCCTTTTGCCCGCTGGGAAGCGAGACTTCTTTGGAGCGCTGATTGGCCTTTCCAGGTTGCTTGGTTGGCCAAAAAGGGCGTATGCGTTTTTTCCTGAATATATTCAGGAAAAAACGCATACGCCCTTTTTGGCCAAGGGCATCATTGTCCACGTTTTGCCGCTTTTCATGTGCTTTCAAGGCGATTCGAATCTACCTCCTGAAATCTGTTTCCTGCAATTCTGCCTTGCTTTCAAAGCCTCTTCGTTGCCTTCCCTTAATATATTTGTGGACGAGAGGTATCATTTAAAACTCTGCAGGTTTGTGAATTGCAGTGCCCCTGAGCTCCATTTTTCAACTCGCTTTTTTGGGAGCTGGCCGCAAAAGCGCAGGATTGCTTCAGGCCCTCTTCTGGTTCTGGGGGGCAGGCTGAGCTTGTGCTTAATTCTTCTTCCTGATGGGAAAATAGAGTGACCTGTGCCTGTCCCAACACCTAGAGCTAGTCTCTCATTGGTTCCCCCTCTTCCCGTTCATCCTCAGGACAAATTGCAACCTGTACGGAACAGGAGGTTAAAGGTGCTGATTCTCCAAGGAGGGAGATGGCTAGTAAATCGGCTGGAATGGCGAACCCGAGCAAAGGAGATGAGAAATGAGGTGCGTTTTAGAAACCTTTCCCGATCACACGGTGTACCATCTTCTGGGTTTCTCATGCCTGTTTTCGACGTAGGAAGATGCCCTTGAACCTGGAGATTTGGGACCCATGGGATGGGTACCATGCAGTATTACTTGAAAGGGTCTGCGTTGGCTCACCCAACCTCACCGAACCTCTCAGCCCCAAGAGTGTCCACCCTTATGTCTCAATCAGCTGTGGGTCTAGATATGGTCAATCCAGGTTGCATCACAGCCCCTGAACGAATTTTGTAAGAATTTCTCTCTCTTTCACTGTCTTTGTTTCACGGGTTTTGAAAAGTAATTTATTTTTATAATGGGGTTTAGCTGCTTTTCACGGCTGTGTTTATGCCGCTTTACACCCCCTTGACTCACTTACAGAGAGATATCAATACATAGGTTTGAAGATTCTTACTAGTCAGATATATTCTTGTGCGGTGAATAGGGGGTGTTGAGTCCAGTTCACTGAAAAAGGAATAGGTCTTGTCTCTTACATATTGGGTTTATGGAACGGTATCTGAGCTAATTTGAAACCCTTGTTTTATGCATCACCCCACCTCACCTTTCCCGTTCAGCAGCCATAGTGTGTTTCCTAAACGTGGGACTCTGTTCTGTTTTGCAATTCAGTTCAAGTGTAGCGGTTTTTACATTCCCTCTAGAAGTGATATATTATGATAAGTGTCTTTTTCTGTGTGACTTATTTCACTTAGAATCGTCGTACCTAAATCCACTCATCGTGCTGCTACAAGCCTTATGACGTTGATTTCATGGCTGAGTGATATTCCATTGTACATGAGGACCACAACTTCTTTATCCATTTTTCTCTTTCCTAGGATATTTAAGGTGTAATGAAGTGGGGGTTCTTGTCAACAGAGCAGCCCTAAACTTTGGGGTGCCTGTGTCTTGCTGATTTTTAGTTTTCCCAATTTATACGCCCATGAGTGGAAGTGCCCTATGCTCTCCAAGCTGTGTTTTTTAGATGTTTCAGAACACACCGTACACTTCTCCAGAGTGGCTGTTGGCAATTTACATCCCACCCATCAGCGTAGCAAGGCTCCCATTTCTCCATGGCCGGTCCTGCATTTCTGGTTTGGACACTTTTTTCCGCATGGCCCTTTTGCCCGCTGGGAAGCGAGACTTCTTTGGAGCGCTGATTGGCCTTTCCAGGTTGCTTGGTTGGCCAAAAAGGGCGTATGCGTTTTTTCCTGAATATATTCAGGAAAAAACGCATACGCCCTTTTTGGCCAAGGGCATCATTGTCCACGTTTTGCCGCTTTTCATGTGCTTTCAAGGCGATTCGAATCTACCTCCTGAAATCTGTTTCCTGCAATTCTGCCTTGCTTTCAAAGCCTCTTCGTTGCCTTCCCTTAATATATTTGTGGACGAGAGGTATCATTTAAAACTCTGCAGGTTTGTGAATTGCAGTGCCCCTGAGCTCCATTTTTCAACTCGCTTTTTTGGGAGCTGGCCGCAAAAGCGCAGGATTGCTTCAGGCCCTCTTCTGGTTCTGGGGGGCAGGCTGAGCTTGTGCTTAATTCTTCTTCCTGATGGGAAAATAGAGTGACCTGTGCCTGTCCCAACACCTAGAGCTAGTCTCTCATTGGTTCCCCCTCTTCCCCTTCATCCTCAGGACAAATTGCAACCTGTACGGAACAGGAGGTTAAAGGTGCTGATTCTCCAAGGAGGGAGATGGCTAGTAAATCGGCTGGAATGGCGAACCCGAGCAAAGGAGATGAGAAATGAGGTGCGTTTTAGAAACCTTTCCCGATCACACGGTGTACCATCTTCTGGGTTTCTCATGCCTGTTTTCGACGTAGGAAGATGCCCTTGAACCTGGAGATTTGGGACCCATGGGATGGGTACCATGCAGTATTACTTGAAAGGGTCTGCGTTGGCTCACCCAACCTCACCGAACCTCTCAGCCCCAAGAGTGTCCACCCTTATGTCTCAATCAGCTGTGGGTCTAGATATGGTCAATCCAGGTTGCATCACAGCCCCTGAACGAATTTTGTAAGAATTTCTCTCTCTTTCACTGTCTTTGTTTCACGGGTTTTGAAAAGTAATTTATTTTTATAATGGGGTTTAGCTGCTTTTCACGGCTGTGTTTATGCCGCTTTACACCCCCTTGACTCACTTACAGAGAGATATCAATACATAGGTTTGAAGATTCTTACTAGTCAGATATATTCTTGTGCGGTGAATAGGGGGTGTTGAGTCCAGTTCACTGAGCAAGGAATAGGTCTTGTCTCTTACATATTGGGTTTATGGAACGGTATCTGAGCTAATTTGAAACCCTTGTTTTATGCATCACCCCACCTCACCTTTCCCGTTCAGCAGCCATAGTGTGTTTCCTAAACGTGGGACTCTGTTCTGTTTTGCAATTCAGTTCAAGTGTAGCGGTTTTTACATTCCCTCTAGAAGTGATATATTATGATAAGTGTCTTTTTCTGTGTGACTTATTTCACTTAGAATCGTCGTACCTAATTCCACTCATCGTGCTGCTACTAGCCTTATGACGTTGATTTCATGGCTGAGTGATATTCCATTGTACATGAGGACCACAACTTCTTTATCCATTTTTCTCTTTCCTAGGATATTTAAGGTGTAATGAAGTGGGGGTTCTTGTCCACAGAGCAGCCCTAAACTTTGGGGTGCCTGTGTCTTGCTGATTTTTAGTTTTCCCAATTTATACGCCCATGAGTGAAGTGCCCTATGCTCTCCAAGCTGTGTTTTTTAGATGTTTCAGAACACACCGTACACTTCTCCAGAGTGGCTGTTGGCAATTTACATCCCACCCATCAGCGTAGCAAGGCTCCCATTTCTCCATGGCCGGTCCTGCATTTCTGGTTTGGACACTTTTTTCCGCATGGCCCTTTTGCCCGCTGGGAAGCGAGACTTCTTTGGAGCGCTAATTGGCCTTTCCAGGTTGCTTGGTTGGCCAAAAAGGGCGTATGCGTTTTTTCCTGAATATATTCAGGAAAAAACGCATACGCCCTTTTTGGCCAAGGGCATCATTGTCCACGTTTTGCCGCTTTTCATGTGCTTTCAAGGCGATTCGAATCTACCTCCTGAAATCTGTTTCCTGCAATTCTGCCTTGCTTTCAAAGCCTCTTCGTTGCCTTCCCTTAATATATTTGTGGACGAGAGGTATCATTTAAAACTCTGCAGGTTTGTGAATTGCAGTGCCCCTGAGCTCCATTTTTCAACTCGCTTTTTTGGGAGCTGGCCGCCAAAGCGCAGGATTGCTTCAGGCCCTCTTCTGGTTCTGGGGGGCAGGCTGAGCTTGTGCTTAATTCTTCTTCCTGATGGGAAAATAGAGTGACCTGTGCCTGTCCCAACACCTAGAGCTAGTCTCTCATTGGTTCCCCCTCTTCCCGTTCATCCTCAGGACAAATTGCAACCTGTACGGAACAGGAGGTTAAAGGTGCTGATTCTCCAAGGAGGGAGATGGCTAGTAAATCGGCTGGAATGGCGAACCCGAGCAAAGGAGATGAGAAATGAGGTGCGTTTTAGAAACCTTTCCCGATCACACGGTGTACCATCTTCTGGGTTTCTCATGCCTGTTTTCGACGTAGGAAGATGCCCTTGAACCTGGAGATTTGGGACCCATGGGATGGGTACCATGCAGTATTACTTGAAAGGGTCTGCGTTGGCTCACCCAACCTCACCGAACCTCTCAGCCCCAAGAGTGTCCACCCTTATGTCTCAATCAGCTGTGGGTCTAGATATGGTCAATCCAGGTTGCATCACAGCCCCTGAACGAATTTTGTAAGAATTTCTCTCTCTTTCACTGCCTTTGTTTCACGGGTTTTGAAAAGTAATTTATTTTTATAATGGGGTTTAGCTGCTTTTCACGGCTGTGTTTATGCCGCTTTACACCCCCTTGACTCACTTACAGAGAGATATCAATACATAGGTTTGAAGATTCTTACTAGTCAGATATATTCTTGTGCGGTGAATAGGGGGTGTTGAGTCCAGTTCACTGAGCAAGGAATAGGTCTTGTCTCTTACATATTGGGTTTATGGAACGGTATCTGAGCTAATTTGAAACCCTTGTTTTATGCATCACCCCACCTCACCTTTCCCGTTCAGCAGCCATAGTGTGTTTCCTAAACGTGGGACTCTGTTCTGTTTTGCAATTCAGTTCAAGGGTAGCGGTTTTTACATTCCCTCTAGAAGTGATATCTTATGATAAGTGTCTTTTTCTGTGTGACTTATTTCACTTAGATTCGTCGTACCTAAATCCACTCATCGTGCTGCTACTAGCCTTATGACGTTGATTTCATGGCTGAGTGATATTCCATTGTACATGAGGACCACAACTTCTTTATCCATTTTTCTCTTTCCTAGGATATTTAAGGTGTAATGAAGTGGGGGTTCTTGTCCACAGAGCAGCCCTAAACTTTGGGGTGCCTGTGTCTTGCTGATTTTTAGTTTTCCCAATTTATACGCCCATGAGTGGAAGTGCCCTATGCTCTCCAAGCTGTGTTTTTTAGATGTTTCAGAACACACCGTACACTTCTCCAGAGTGGCTGTTGGCAATTTACATCCCACCCATCAGCGTAGCAAGGCTCCCATTTCTCCATGGCCGGTCCTGCATTTCTGGTTTGGACACTTTTTTCCCCATGGCCCTTTGGCCGCTGGGAAGCGAGACTTCTTTGGAGCGCTGATTGGCCTTTCCAGGTTGCTTGGTTGGCCAAAAAGGGCGTATGCGTTTTTTCCTGAATATATTCAGGAAAAAACGCATACGCCCTTTTTGGCCAAGGGCATCATTGTCCACGTTTTGCCGCTTTTCATGTGCTTTCAAGGCGATTCGAATCTACCTCCTGAAATCTGTTTCCTGCAATTCTGCCTTGCTTTCAAAGCCTCTTCGTTGCCTTCCCTTAATATATTTGTGGACGAGAGGTATCATTTAAAACTCTGCAGGTTTGTGAATTGCAGTGCCGCTGAGCTCCATTTTTAAACTCGCTTTTTTGGGAGCTGGCCGCAAAAGCGCAGGATTGCTTCAGGCCCTCTTCTGGTTCTGGGGGGCAGGCTGAGCTTGTGCTTAATTCTTCTTCCTGATGGGAAAATAGAGTGACCTGTGCCTGTCCCAACACCTAGAGCTAGTCTCTCATTGGTTCCCCCTCTTCCCGTTCATCCTCAGGACAAATTGCAACTTGTACGGAACAGGAGGTTAAAGGTGCTGATTCTCCAAGGAGGGAGATGGCTAGTAAATCGGCTGGAATGGCGAACCCGAGCAAAGGAGATGAGAAATGAGGTGCGTTTTAGAAACCTATCCCGATCACACGGTGTACCATCTTCTGGGTTTCTCATGCCTGTTTTCGACGTAGGAAGATGCCCTTGAACCTGGAGATTTGGGACCCATGGGATGGGTACCATGCAGTATTACTTGAAAGGGTCTGCGTTGGCTCACCCAACCTCACCGAACCTCTCAGCCCCAAGAGTGTCCACCCTTATGTCTCAATCAGCTGTGGGTCTAGATATGGTCAATCCAGGTTGCATCACAGCCCCTGAACGAATTTTGTAAGAATTTCTCTCTCTTTCACTGTCTTTGTTTCACGGGTTTTGAAAAGTAATTTATTTTTATAATGGGGTTTAGCTGCTTTTCACGGCTGTGTTTATGCCGCTTTACACCCCCTTGACTCACTTACAGAGAGATATCAATACATAGGTTTGAAGATTCTTACTAGTCAGATATATTCTTGTGCGGTGAATAGGGGGTGTTGAGTCCAGTTCACTGAGCAAGGAATAGGTCTTGTCTCTTACATATTGGGTTTATGGAACGGTATCGGAGCTAATTTGAAACCCTTGTTTTATGCATCACCCCACCTCACCTTTCCCGTTCAGCAGCCATAGTGTGTTTCCTAAACGTGTGACTCTGTTCTGTTTTGCAATTCAGTTCAAGTGTAGCGGTTTTTACATTCCCTCTAGAAGTGATATCTTATGATAAGTGTCTTTTTCTGTGTGACTTATTTCACTTAGAATCGTCGTACCTAAATCCACTCATCGTGCTGCTACTAGCCTTATGACGTTGATTTCATGGCTGAGTGATATTCCATTGTACATGAGGACCACAACTTCTTTATCCATTTTTCTTTTTCCTAGGATATTTAAGGTGTAATGAAGTGGGGGTTCTTGTCAACAGAGCAGCCCTAAACTTTGGGGTGCCTGTGTCTTGCTGATTTTTCGTTTTCCCAATTTATACGTCCATGAGTGGAAGTGCCCTATGCTCTCCAAGCTGTGTTTTTTAGATGTTTCAGGACACACCGTACACTTCTCCAGTGTGGCTGTTGGCAATTTACATCCCACCCATCAGCGTAGCAAGGCTCCCATTTCTCCATGGCCGGTCCTGCATTTCTGGTTTGGACACTTTTTTCCGCATGGCCCTTTTGCCCGCTGGGAAGCGAGACTTCTTTGGAGCGCTGATTGGCCTTTCCAGGTTGCTTGGTTGGCCAAAAAGGGCGTATGCGTTTTTTCCTGAATATATTCAGGAAAAAACGCATACGCCCTTTTTGGCCAAGGGCATCATTGTCCACGTTTTGCCGCTTTTCATGTGCTTTCAAGGCGATTCGAATCTACCTCCTGAAATCTGTTTCCTGCAATTCTGCCTTGCTTTCAAAGCCTCTTCGTTGCCTTCCCTTAATATATTTGTGGACGAGAGGTATCATTTAAAACTCTGCAGGTTTGTGAATTGCAGTGCCCCTGAGCTCCATTTTTCAACTCGCTTTTTTGGGAGCTGGCCGCAAAAGCGCAGGATTGCTTCAGGCCCTCTTCTGGTTCTGGGGGGCAGGCTGAGCTTGTGCTTAATTCTTCTTCCTGATGGGAAAATAGAGTGACCTGTGCCTGTCCCAACACCTAGAGCTAGTCTCTCATTGGTTCCCCCTCTTCCCCTTCATCCTCAGGACAAATTGCAACCTGTACGGAACAGGAGGTTAAAGGTGCTGATTCTCCAAGGAAGGAGATGGCTAGTAAATCGGCTGGAATGGCGAACCCGAGCAAAGGAGATGAGAAATGAGGTGCGTTTTAGAAACCTATCCCGATCACACGGTGTACCATCTTCTGGGTTTCTCATGCCTGTTTTCGACGTAGGAAGATGCCCTTGAACCTGGAGATTTGGGACCCATGGGATGGGTACCATGCAGTATTACTTGAAAGGGTCTGCGTTGGCTCACCCAACCTCACCGAACCTCTCAGCCCCAAGAGTGTCCACCCTTATGTCTCAATCAGCTGTGGGTCTAGATATGGTCAATCCAGGTTGCATCACAGCCCCTGAACGAATTTTGTAAGAATTTCTCTCTCTTTCACTGTCTTTGTTTCACGGGTTTTGAAAAGTAATTTATTTTTATAATGGGGTTTAGCTGCTTTTCACGGCTGGGTTTATGCCGCTTTACACCCCCTTGACTCACTTACAGAGAGATATCAATACATAGGTTTGAAGATTCTTACTAGTCAGATATATTCTTGTGCGGTGAATAGGGGGTGTTGAGTCCAGTTCACTGAGAAAGGAATAGGTCTTGTCTCTTACATATTGGGTTTATGGAACGGTATCTGAGCTAATTTGAAACCCTTGTTTTATGCATCACCCCAACTCACCTTTCCCGTTCAGCAGCCATAGTGTGTTTCCTAAACGTGGGACTCTGTTCTGTTTTGCAATTCAGTTCAAGTGTAGCGGTTTTTACATTCCCTCTAGAAGTGATATCTTATGATAAGTGTCTTTTTCTGTGTGACTTATTTCACTTAGAATCGTCGTACCTAAATCCACTCATCGTGCTGCTACTAGCCTTATGACGTTGATTTCATGGCTGAGTGATATTCCATTGTACATGAGGACCACAACTTCTTTATCCATTTTTCTCTTTCCTAGGATATTTAAGGTGTAATGAAGTGGGGGTTCTTGTCCACAGAGCAGCCCTAAACTTTGGGGTGCCTGTGTCTTGCTGATTTTTAGTTTTCCCAATTTATACGCCCATGAGTGGAAGTGCCCTATGCTCTCCAAGCTGTGTTTTTAGATGTTTCAGAACACAACGTACACTTCTCCGGAGTGCCTGTTGGCAATTTACATCCCACCCATCAGCGTAGCAAGGCTCCCATTTCTCCATGGCCGGTCCTGCATTTCTGGTTTGGACACTTTTTTCCCCATGGCCCTTTTGCCCGCTGGGAAGTGAGACTTCTTTGGAGCGCTGATTGGCCTTTCCAGGTTGCTTGGTTGGCCAAAAAGGGCGTATGCGTTTTTTCCTGAATATATTCAGGAAAAAACGCATACGCCCTTTTTGGCCAAGGGCATCATTGTCCACGTTTTGCCGCTTTTCATGTGCTTTCAAGGCGATTCGAATCTACCTCCTGAAATCTGTTTCCTGCAATTCTGCCTTGCTTTCAAAGCCTCTTCGTTGCCTTCCCTTAATATATTTGTGGACGAGAGGTATCATTTAAAACTCTGCAGGTTTGTGAATTGCAGTGCCCCTGAGCTCCATTTTTCAACTCGCTTTTTTGGGAGCTGGCCGCAAAAGCGCAGGATTGCTTCAGGCCCTCTTCTGGTTCTGGGGGGCAGGCTGAGCTTGTGCTTAATTCTTCTTCCTGATGGGAAAATAGAGTGACCTGTGCCTGTCCCAACACCTAGAGCTAGTCTCTCATTGGTTCCCCCTCTTCCCCTTCATCCTCAGGACAAATTGCAACCTGTACGGAACAGGAGGTTAAAGGTGCTGATTCTCCAAGGAGGGAGATGGCTAGTAAATCGGCTGGAATGGCGAACCCGAGCAAAGGAGATGAGAAATGAGGTGCGTTTTAGAAACCTATCCCGATCACATGGTGTACCATCTTCTGGGTTTCTCATGCCTGTTTTCGACGTAGGAAGATGCCCTTGAACCTGGAGATTTGGGACCCATGGGATGGGTACCATGCAGTATTACTTGAAAGGGTCTGCGTTGGCTCACCCAACCTCACCGAACCTCTCAGCCCCAAGAGTGTCCACCCTTATGTCTCAATCAGCTGTGGGTCTAGATATGGTCAATCCAGGTTGCATCACAGCCCCTGAACGAATTTTGTAAGAATTTCTCTCTTTTTCACTGTCTTTGTTTCACGGGTTTTGAAAAGTAATTTATTTTTATAATGAGGTTTAGCTGCTTTTCACGGCTGTGTTTATGCCGCTTTACACCCCCTTGACTCACTTACAGAGAGATATCAATACATAGGTTTGAAGATTCTTACTAGTCAGATATATTCTTGTGCGGTGAATAGGGGGTGTTGAGTCCAGTTCACTGAAAAAGGAATAGGTCTTGTCTCTTACATATTGGGTTTATGGAACGGTATCGGAGCTAATTTGAAACCCTTGTTTTATGCATCACCCCACCTCACCTTTCCCGTTCAGCAGCCATAGTGTGTTTCCTAAACGTGGGACTCTGTTCTGTTTTGCAATTCAGTTCAAGTGTAGCGGTTTTTACATTCCCTCTAGAAGTGATATCTTATGATAAGTGTCTTTTTCTGTGTGACTTATTTCACTTAGAATCGTCGTACCTAAATCCACTCATCGTGCTGCTACTAGCCTTATGACGTTGATTTCATGGCTGAGTGATATTCCATTGTACATGAGGACCACAACTTCTTTATCCATTTTTCTCTTTCCTAGGATATTTAAGGTGTAATGAAGTGGGGGTTCTTGTCCACAGAGCAGCCCTAAACTTTGGGGTGCCTGTGTCTTGCTGATTTTTAGTTTTCCCAATTTATACGCCCATGAGTGGAAGTGCCCTATGCTCTCCAAGCTGTGTTTTTTAGATGTTTCAGAACACACCGTACACTTCTCCAGAGTGGCTGTTGGCAATTTACATCCCACCCATCAGCGTAGCAAGGCTCCCATTTCTCCATGGCCGGTCCTGCATTTCTGGTTTGGACACTTTTTTCTGCATGGACCTTTTGCCCGCTGGGAAGCGAGACTTCTTTGGAGCGCTGATTGGCCTTTCCAGGTTGCTTGGTTGGCCAAAAAGGGCGTATGCGTTTTTTCCTGAATATATTCAGGAAAAAACGCATACGCCCTTTTTGGCCAAGGGCATCATTGTCCACGTTTTGCCGCTTTTCATGTGCTTTCAAGGCGATTCGAATCTACCTCCTGAAATCTGTTTCCTGCAATTCTGCCTTGCTTTCAAAGCCTCTTCGTTGCCTTCCCTTAATATATTTGTGGACGAGAGGTATCATTTAAAACTCTGCAGGTCTGTGAATTGCAGTGCCCCTGAGCTCCATTTTTCAACTCGCTTTTTTGGGAGCTGGCCGCAAAAGCGCAGGATTGCTTCAGGCCCTCTTCTGGTTCTGGGGGGCAGGCTGAGCTTGTGCTTAATTCTTCTTCCTGATGGGAAAATAGAGTGACCTGTGCCTGTCCCAACACCTAGAGCTAGTCTCTCATTGGTTCCCCCTCTTCCCCTTCATCCTCAGGACAAATTGCAACCTGTACGGAACAGGAGGTTAAAGGTGCTGATTCTCCAAGGAGGGAGATGGCTAGTAAATCGGCTGGAATGGCGAACCCGAGCAAAGGAGATGAGAAATGAGGTGCGTTTTAGAAACCTTTCCCGATCACACGGTGTACCATCTTCTGGGTTTCTCATGCCTGTTTTCGACGTAGGAAGATACCCTTGAACCTGGAGATTTGGGACCCATGGGATGGGTACCATGCAGTATTACTTGAAAGGGTCTGCGTTGGCTCACCCAACCTCACCGAACCTCTCAGCCCCAAGAGTGTCCACCCTTATGTCTCAATCAGCTGTGGGTCTAGATATGGTCAATCCAGGTTGCATCACAGCCCCTGAACGAATTTTGTAAGAATTTCTCTCTCTTTCACTGTCTTTGTTTCACGGGTTTTGAAAAGTAATTTATTTTTATAATGGGGTTTAGCTGCTTTTCACGGCTGTGTTTATGCCGCTTTACACCCCCTTGACTCACTTACAGAGAGATATCAATACATAGGTTTGAAGATTCTTACTAGTCAGATATATTCTTGTGCGGTGAATAGGGGGTGTTGAGTCCAGTTCACTGAAAAAGGAATAGGTCTTGTCTCTTACATATTGGGTTTATGGAACGGTATCGGAGCTAATTTGAAACCCTTGTTTTATGCATCACCCCACCTCACCTTTCCCGTTCAGCAGCCATAGTGTGTTTCCTAAACGTGGGACTCTGTTCTGTTTTGCAATTCAGTTCAAGTGTAGCGGTTTTTACATTCCCTCTAGAAGTGATATCTTATGATAAGTGTCTTTTTCTGTGTGACTTATTTCACTTAGAATCGTCGTACCTAAATCCACTCATCGTGCTGCTACTAGCCTTATGACGTTGATTTCATGGCTGAGTGATATTCCATTGTACATGAGGACCACAACTTCTTTATCCATTTTTCTCTTTCCTAGGATATTTAAGGTGTAATGAAGTGGGGGTTCTTGTCCACAGAGCAGCCCTAAACTTTGGGGTGCCTGTGTCTTGCTGATTTTTAGTTTTCCCAATTTATACGCCCATGAGTGGAAGTGCCCTATGCTCTCCAAGCTGTGTTTTTTAGATGTTTCAGAACACACCGTACACTTCTCCAGAGTGGCTGTTGGCAATTTACATCCCACCCATCAGGGTAGCAAGGCTCCCATTTCTCCATGGCCGGTCCTGCATTTCTGGTTTGGACACTTTTTTCCCCATGGCCCTTTTGCCCGCTGGGAAGCGAGACTTCTTTGGAGCGCTGATTGGCCTTTCCAGGTTGCTTGGTTGGCCAAAAAGGGCGTATGCGTTTTTTCCTGAATATATTCAGGAAAAAACGCATACGCCCTTTTTGGCCAAGGGAATCATTGTCCAGGTTTTGCCGCTTTTCATGTGCTTTCAAGGCGATTCGAATCTACCTCCTGAAATCTGTTTCCTGCAATTCTGCCTTGCTTTCAAAGCCTCTTCGTTGCCTTCCCTTAATATATTTGTGGACGAGAGGTATCATTTAAAACTCTGCAGGTTTGTGAATTGCAGTGCCGCTGAGCTCCATTTTTCAACTCGCTTTTTTGGGAGCTGGCCGCAAAAGCGCAGGATTGCTTCAGGCCCTCTTCTGGTTCTGGGGGGCAGGCTGAGCTTGTGCTTAATTCTTCTTCCTGATGGGAAAATAGAGTGACCTGTGCCTGTCCCAACACCTAGAGCTAGTCTCTCATTGGTTCCCCCTCTTCCCGTTCATCCTCAGGACAAATTGCAACTTGTACGGAACAGGAGGTTAAAGGTGCTGATTCTCCAAGGAGGGAGATGGCTAGTAAATCGGCTGGAATGGCGAACCCGAGCAAAGGAGATGAGAAATGAGGTGCGTTTTAGAAACCTATCCCGATCACACGGTGTACCATCTTCTGGGTTTCTCATGCCTGTTTTCGACGTAGGAAGATGCCCTTGAACCTGGAGATTTGGGACCCATGGGATGGGTACCATGCAGTATTACTTGAAAGGGTCTGCGTTGGCTCACCCAACCTCACCGAACCTCTCAGCCCCAAGAGTGTCCACCCTTATGTCTCAATCAGCTGTGGGTCTAGATATGGTCAATCCAGGTTGCATCACAGCCCCTGAACGAATTTTGTAAGAATTTCTCTCTCTTTCACTGCCTTTGTTTCACGGGTTTTGAAAAGTAATTTATTTTTATAATGGGGTTTAGCTGCTTTTCACGGCTGTGTTTATGCCGCTTTACACCCCCTTGACTCACTTACAGAGAGATATCAATACATAGGTTTGAAGATTCTTACTAGTCAGATATATTCTTGTGCGGTGAATAGGGGGTGTTGAGTCCAGTTCACTGAGCAAGGAATAGGTCTTGTCTCTTACATATTGGGTTTATGGAACGGTATCTGAGCTAATTTGAAACCCTTGTTTTATGCATCACCCCACCTCACCTTTCCCGTTCAGAAGCCATAGTGTGTTTCCTAAACGTGGGACTCTGTTCTGTTTTGCAATTCAGTTCAAGTGTAGCGGTTTTTACATTCCCTCTAGAAGTGATATCTTATGATAAGTGTCTTTTTCTGTGTGACTTATTTCACTTAGAATCGTCGTACCTAAATCCACTCATCGTGCTGCTACTAGCCTTATAACGTTGATTTCATGGCTGAGTGATATTCCATTGTACATGAGGACCACAACTTCTTTATCCATTTTTCTCTTTCCTAGGATATTTAAGGTGTAATGAAGTGGGGGTTCTTGTCAACAGAGCAGCCCTAAACTTTGGGGTGCCTGTGTCTTGCTGATTTTTAGTTTTCCCAATTTATACGCCCATGAGTGGAAGTGCCCTATGCTCTCCAAGCTGTGTTTTTTAGATGTTTCAGAACACACCGTACACTTCTCCAGAGTGGCTGTTGGCAATTTACATCCCACCCATCAGCGTAGCAAGGCTCCCATTTCTCCATGGCCGGTCCTGCATTTCTGGTTTGGACACTTTTTTCCGCATGGCCCTTTTGCCCGCTGGGAAGCGAGACTTCTTTGGAGCGCTGATTGGCCTTTCCAGGTTGCTTGGTTGGCCAAAAAGGGCGTATGCGTTTTTTCCTGAATATATTCAGGAAAAAACGCATACGCCCTTTTTGGCCAAGGGCATCATTGTCCACGTTTTGCCGCTTTTCATGTGCTTTCAAGGCTATTCGAATCTACCTCCTGACATCTGTTTCCTGCAATTCTGCCTTGCTTTCAAAGCCTCTTCGTTGCTTTCCCTTAATATATTTGTGGACGAGAGGTATCATTTAAAACTCTGCAGGTTTGTGAATTGCAGTGCCGCTGAGCTCCATTTTTCAACTCGCTTTTTTGGGAGCTGGCCGCAAAAGCGCAGGATTGCTTCAGGCCCTCTTCTGGTTCTGGGGGGCAGGCTGAGCTTGTGCTTAATTCTTCTTCCTGATGGGAAAATAGAGTGACCTGTGCCTGTCCCAACACCTAGAGCTAGTCTCTCATTGGTTCCCCCTCTTCCCGTTCATCCTCAGGACAAATTGCAACTTGTACGGAACAGGAGGTTAAAGGTGCTGATTCTCCAAGGAGGGAGATGGCTAGTAAATCGGCTGGAATGGCGAACCCGAGCAAAGGAGATGAGAAATGAGGTGCGTTTTAGAAACCTATCCCGATCACACGGTGTACCATCTTCTGGGTTTCTCATGCCTGTTTTCGACGTAGGAAGATGCCCTTGAACCTGGAGATTTGGGACCCATGGGATGGGTACCATGCAGTATTACTTGAAAGGGTCTGCGTTGGCTCACCCAACCTCACCGAACCTCTCAGCCCCAAGAGTGTCCACCCTTATGTCTCAATCAGCTGTGGGTCTAGATATGGTCAATCCAGGTTGCATCACAGCCCCTGAACGAATTTTGTAAGAATTTCTCTCTCTTTCACTGCCTTTGTTTCACGGGTTTTGAAAAGTAATTTATTTTTATAATGGGGTTTAGCTGCTTTTCACGGCTGTGTTTATGCCGCTTTACACCCCCTTGACTCACTTACAGAGAGATATCAATACATAGGTTTGAAGATTCTTACTAGTCAGATATATTCTTGTGCGGTGAATAGGGGGTGTTGAGTCCAGTTCACTGAGCAAGGAATAGGTCTTGTCTCTTACATATTGGGTTTATGGAACGGTATCTGAGCTAATTTGAAACCCTTGTTTTATGCATCACCCCACCTCACCTTTCCCGTTCAGCAGCCATAGTGTGTTTCCTAAACGTGGGACTCTGTTTTGTTTTGCAATTCAGTTCAAGTGTAGCGGTTTTTACATTCCCTCTAGAAGTGATATCTTATGATAAGTGTCTTTTTCTGTGTGACTTATTTCACTTAGAATCGTCGTACCTAAATCCACTCATCGTGCTGCTACTAGCCTTATAACGTTGATTTCATGGCTGAGTGATATTCCATTGTACATGAGGATCACAACTTCTTTATCCATTTTTCTCTTTCCTAGGATATTTAAGGTGTAATGAAGTGGGGGTTCTTGTCAACAGAGCAGCCCTAAACTTTGGGGTGCCTGTGTCTTGCTGATTTTTAGTTTTCCCAATTTATACGCCCATGAGTGGAAGTGCCCTATGCTCTCCAAGCTGTGTTTTTTAGATGTTTCAGAACACACCGTACACTTCTCCAGAGTGGCTGTTGGCAATTTACATCCCACCCATCAGCGTAGCAAGGCTCCCATTTCTCCATGGCCGGTCCTGCATTTCTGGTTTGGACACTTTTTTCCGCATGGCCCTTTTGCCCGCTGGGAAGCGAGACTTCTTTGGAGCGCTGATTGGCCTTTCCAGGTTGCCTGGTTGGCCAAAAAGGGCGTATGCGTTTTTTCCTGAATATATTCAGGAAAAAACGCATACGCCCTTTTTGGCCAAGGGCATCATTGTCCACGTTTTGCCGCTTTTCATGTGCTTTCAAGGCGATTCGAATCTACCTCCTGACATCTGTTTCCTGCAATTCTGCCTTGCTTTCAAAGCCTCTTCGTTGCCTTCCCTTAATATATTTGTGGACGAGAGGTATCATTTAAAACTCTGCAGGTTTGTGAATTGCAGTGCCCCTGAGTTCCATTTTTCAACTCGCTTTTTTGGGAGCTGGCCGCAAAAGCGCAGGATTGCTTCAGGCCCTCTTCTGGTTCTGGGGGGCAGGCTGAGCTTGTGCTTAATTCTTCTTCCTGATGGGAAAATAGAGTGACCTGTGCCTGTCCCAACACCTAGAGCTAGTCTCTCATTGGTTCCCCCTCTTCCCCTTCATCCTCAGGACAAATTGCAACCTGTACGGAACAGGAGGTTAAAGGTGCTGATTCTCCAAGGAGGGAGATGGCTAGTAAATCGGCTGGAATGGCGAACCCGAGCAAAGGAGATGAGAAATGAGGTGCGTTTTAGAAACCTTTCCCGATCACACGGTGTACCATCTTCTGGGTTTCTCATGCCTGTTTTCGACGTAGGAAGATGCCCTTGAACCTGGAGATTTGGGACCCATGGGATGGGTACCATGCAGTATTACTTGAAAGGGTCTGCGTTGGCTCACCCAACCTCACCGAAACTCTCAGCCCCAAGAGTGTCCACCCTTATGTCTCAATCAGCTGTGGGTCTAGATATGGTCAATCCAGGTTGCATCACAGCCCCTGAACGAATTTTGTAAGAATTTCTCTCTCTTTCACTGTCTTTGTTTCACGGGTTTTGAAAAGTAATTTATTTTTATAATGGGGTTTAGCTGCTTTTCACGGCTGTGTTTATGCCGCTTTACACCCCCTTGACTCACAGAGAGATATCAATACATAGGTTTGAAGATTCTTACTAGTCAGATATATTCTTGTGCGGTGAATAGGGGGTGTTGAGTCCAGTTCACTGAAAAAGGAATAGGTCTTGTCTCTTACATATTGGGTTTATGGAACGGTATCTGAGCTAATTTGAAACCCTTGTTTTATGCATCACCCCACCTCACCTTTCCCGTTCAGCAGCCATAGTGTGTTTCCTAAACGTGGGACTCTGTTCTGTTTTGCAATTCAGTTCAAGTGTAGCGGTTTTTACATTCCCTCTCTAAGTGATATCTTATGATAAGTGTCTTTTTCTGTGTGACTTATTTCACTTAGAATCGTCGTACCTAAATCCACTCATCGTGCTGCTACTAGCCTTATGACGTGGATTTCCTGGCTGAGTGATATTCCATTGTACATGAGGATCACAACTTCTTTATCCATTTTTCTCTTTCCTAGGATATTTAAGGTGTAATGAAGTGGGGGTTCTTGTCCACAGAGCAGCCCTAAACTTTGGGGTGCCTGTGTCTTGCTGATTTTTAGTTTTCCCAATTTATACGCCCATGAGTGGAAGTGCCCTATGCTCTCCAAGCTGTGTTTTTAGATGTTTCAGAACACAACGTACACTTCTCCGGAGTGCCTGTTGGCAATTTACATCCCACCCATCAGCGTAGCAAGGCTCCCATTTCTCCATGGCCGGTCCTGCATTTCTGGTTTGGACACTTTTTTCCGCATGGCCCTTTTGCCCGCTGGGAAGCGAGACTTCTTTGGAGCGCTGATTGGCCTTTCCAGGTTGCTTGGTTGGCCAAAAAGGGCGTATGCGTTTTTTCCTGAATATATTCAGGAAAAAACGCATACGCCCTTTTTGGCCAAGGGCATCATTGTCCACGTTTTGCCGCTTTTCATGTGCTTTCAAGGCGATTCGAATCTACCTCCTGAAATCTGTTTCCTGCAATTCTGCCTTGCTTTCAAAGCCTCTTCGTTGCCTTCCCTTAATATATTTGTGGACGAGAGGTATCATTTAAAACTCTGCAGGTTTGTGAATTGCAGTGCCCCTGTGCTCCATTTTTCAACTCGCTTTTTTGGGAGCTGGCCGCAAAAGCGCAGGATTGCTTCAGGCCCTCTTCTGGTTCTGGGGGGCAGGCTGAGCTTGTGCTTAATTCTTCTTCCTGATGGGAAAATAGAGTGACCTGTGCCTGTCCCAACACCTAGAGCTAGTCTCTCATTGGTTCCCCCTCTTCCCCTTCATCCTCAGGACAAATTGCAACCTGTACGGAACAGGAGGTTAAAGGTGCTGATTCTCCAAGGAGGGAGATGGCTAGTAAATCGGCTGGAATGGCGAACCCGAGCAAAGGAGATGAGAAATGAGGTGCGTTTTAGAAACCTTTCCCGATCACACGGTGTACCATCTTCTGGGTTTCTCATGCCTGTTTTCGACGTAGGAAGATGCCCTTGAACCTGGAGATTTGGGACCCATGGGATGGGTACCATGCAGTATTACTTGAAAGGGTCTGCGTTGGCTCACCCAACCTCACCGAACCTCTCAGCCCCAAGAGTGTCCACCCTTATGTCTCAATCAGCTGTGGGTCTAGATATGGTCAATCCAGGTTGCATCACAGCCCCTGAACGAATTTTGTAAGAATTTCTTTCTCTTTCACTGTCTTTGTTTCACGGGTTTTGAAAAGTAATTTATTTTTATAATGAGGTTTAGCTGCTTTTCACGGCTGTGTTTATGCCGCTTTACACCCCCTTGACTCACTTACAGAGAGATATCAATACATAGGTTTGAAGATTCTTACTAGTCAGATATATTCTTGTGCGGTGAATAGGGGGTGTTGAGTCCAGTTCACTGAAAAAGGAATAGGTCTTGTCTCTTCCATATTGGGTTTATGGAACGGTATCTGAGCTAATTTGAAACCCTTGTTTTATGCATCACCCCACCTCACCTTTCCCGTTCAGAAGCCATAGTGTGTTTCCTAAACGTGGGACTCTGTTCTGTTTTGCAATTCAGTTCAAGTGTAGCGGTTTTTACATTCCCTCTAGAAGTGATATCTTATGATAAGTGTCTTTTTCTGTGTGACTTATTTCACTTAGAATCGTCGTACCTAAATCCACTCATCGTGCTGCTACTAGCCTTATAACGTTGATTTCATGGCTGAGTGATATTCCATTGTACATGAGGACCACAACTTCTTTATCCATTTTTCTCTTTCCTAGGATATTTAAGGTGTAATGAAGTGGGGATTCTTGTCAACAGAGCAGCCCTAAACTTTGGGGTGCCTGTGTCTTGCTGATTTTTAGTTTTCCCAATTTATACGCCCATGAGTGGAAGTGCCCTATGCTCTCCAAGCTGTGTTTTTTAGATGTTTCAGAACACACCGTACACTTCTCCAGAGTGGCTGTTGGCAATTTACATCCCACCCATCAGCGTAGCAAGGCTCCCATTTCTCCATGGCCGGTCCTGCATTTCTGGTTTGGACACTTTTTTCCGCATGGCCCTTTTGCCCGCTGGGAAGCGAGACTTCTTTGGAGCGCTGATTGGCCTTTCCAGGTTGCTTGGTTGGCCAAAAAGGGCGTATGCGTTTTTTCCTGAATATATTCAGGAAAAAACGCATACGCCCTTTTTGGCCAAGGGCATCATTGTCCACGTTTTGCCGCTTTTCATGTGCTTTCAAGGCTATTCGAATCTACCTCCTGACATCTGTTTCCTGCAATTCTGCCTTGCTTTCAAAGCCTCTTCGTTGCCTTCCCTTAATATATTTGTGGACGAGAGGTATCATTTAAAACTCTGCAGGTTTGTGAATTGCAGTGCCGCTGAGCTCCATTTTTCAACTCGCTTTTTTGGGAGCTGGCCGCAAAAGCGCAGGATTGCTTCAGGCCCTCTTCTGGTTCTGGGGGGCAGGCTGAGCTTGTGCTTAATTCTTCTTCCTGATGGGAAAATAGAGTGACCTGTGCCTGTCCCAACACCTAGAGCTAGTCTCTCATTGGTTCCCCCACTTCCCGTTCATCCTCAGGACAAATTGCAACTTGTACGGAACAGGAGGTTAAAGGTGCTGATTCTCCAAGGAGGGAGATGGCTAGTAAATCGGCTGGAATGGCGAACCCGAGCAAAGGAGATGAGAAATGAGGTGCGTTTTAGAAACCTATCCCGATCACACGGTGTACCATCTTCTGGGTTTCTCATGCCTGTTTTCGACGTAGGAAGATGCCCTTGAACCTGGAGATTTGGGACCCATGGGATGGGTACCATGCAGTATTACTTGAAAGCGTCTGCGTTGGCTCACCCAACCTCAACGAACCTCTCAGCCCCAAGAGTGTCCACCCTTATGTCTCAATCAGCTGTGGGTCTAGATATGGTCAATCCAGGTTGCATCACAGCCCCTGAACGAATTTTGTAAGAATTTCTCTCTCTTTCACTGCCTTTGTTTCACGGGTTTTGAAAAGTAATTTATTTTTATAATGGGGTTTAGCTGCTTTTCACGGCTGTGTTTATGCCGCTTTACACCCCCTTGACTCACTTACAGAGAGATATCAATACATAGGTTTGAAGATTCTTACTAGTCAGATATATTCTTGTGCGGTGAATAGGGGGTGTTGAGTCCAGTTCACTGAGCAAGGAATAGGTCTTGTCTCTTACATATTGGGTTTATGGAACGGTATCTGAGCTAATTTGAAACCCTTGTTTTATGCATCACCCCACCTCACCTTTCCCGTTCAGCAGCCATAGTGTGTTTCCTAAACGTGGGACTCTGTTTTGTTTTGCAATTCAGTTCAAGTGTAGCGGTTTTTACATTCCCTCTAGAAGTGATATCTTATGATAAGTGTCTTTTTCTGTGTGACTTATTTCACTTAGAATCGTCGTACCTAAATCCACTCATCGTGCTGCTACTAGCCTTATAACGTTGATTTCATGGCTGAGTGATATTCCATTGTACATGAGGACCACAACTTCTTTATCCATTTTTCTCTTTCCTAGGATATTTAAGGTGTAATGAAGTGGGGGTTCTTGTCAACAGAGCAGCCCTAAACTTTGGGGTGCCTGTGTCTTGCTGATTTTTAGTTTTCCCAATTTATACGCCCATGAGTGGAAGTGCCCTATGCTCTCCAAGCTGTGTTTTTTAGATGTTTCAGAACACACCGTACACTTCTCCAGAGTGGCTGTTGGCAATTTACATCCCACCCATCAGCGTAGCAAGGCTCCCATTTCTCCATGGCCGGTCCTGCATTTCTGGTTTGGACACTTTTTTCCGCATGGCCCTTTTGCCCGCTGGGAAGCGAGACTTCTTTGGAGCGCTGATTGGCCTTTCCAGGTTGCTTGGTTGGCCAAAAAGGGCGTATGCGTTTTTTCCTGAATATATTCAGGAAAAAACGCATACGCCCTTTTTGGCCAAGGGCATCATTGTCCACGTTTTGCCGCTTTTCATGTGCTTTCAAGGCGATTCGAATCTACCTCCTGACATCTGTTTCCTGCAATTCTGCCTTGCTTTCAAAGCCTCTTCGTTGCCTTCCCTTAATATATTTGTGGACGAGAGGTATCATTTAAAACTCTGCAGGTTTGTGAATTGCAGTGCCCCTGAGTTCCATTTTTCAACTCGCTTTTTTGGGAGCTGGCCCCAAAAGCGCAGGTTTGCTTCAGGCCCTCTTCTGGTTCTGGGGGGCAGGCTGAGCTTGTGCTTAATTCTTCTTCCTGATGGGAAAATAGAGTGACCTGTGCCTGTCCCAACACCTAGAGCTAGTCTCTCATTGGTTCCCCCTCTTCCCCTTCATCCTCAGGACAAATTGCAACCTGTACGGAACAGGAGGTTAAAGGTGCTGATTCTCCAAGGAGGGAGATGGCTAGTAAATCGGCTGGAATGGCGAACCCGAGCAAAGGAGATGAGAAATGAGGTGCGTTTTAGAAACCTTTCCCGATCACACGGTGTACCATCTTCTGGGTTTCTCATGCCTGTTTTCGACGTAGGAAGATGCCCTTGAACCTGGAGATTTGGGACCCATGGGATGGGTACCATGCAGTATTACTTGAAAGGGTCTGCGTTGGCTCACCCAACCTCACCGAAACTCTCAGCCCCAAGAGTGTCCACCCTTATGTCTCAATCAGCTGTGGGTCTAGATATGGTCAATCCAGGTTGCATCACAGCCCCTGAACGAATTTTGTAAGAATTTCTCTCTCTTTCACTGTCTTTGTTTCACGGGTTTTGAAAAGTAATTTATTTTTATAATGGGGTTTAGCTGCTTTTCACGGCTGTGTTTATGCCGCTTTACACCCCCTTGACTCACAGAGAGATATCAATACATAGGTTTGAAGATTCTTACTAGTCAGATATATTCTTGTGCGGTGAATAGGGGGTGTTGAGTCCAGTTCACTGAAAAAGGAATAGGTCTTGTCTCTTACATATTGGGTTTATGGAACGGTATCTGAGCTAATTTGAAACCCTTGTTTTATGCATCACCCCACCTCACCTTTCCCGTTCAGCAGCCATAGTGTGTTTCCTAAACGTGGGACTCTGTTCTGTTTTGCAATTCAGTTCAAGTGTAGCGGTTTTTACATTCCCTCTCTAAGTGATATCTTATGATAAGTGTCTTTTTCTGTGTGACTTATTTCACTTAGAATCGTCGTACCTAAATCCACTCATCGTGCTGCTACTAGCCTTATGACGTGGATTTCCTGGCTGAGTGATATTCCATTGTACATGAGGATCACAACTTCTTTATCCATTTTTCTCTTTCCTAGGATATTTAAGGTGTAATGAAGTGGGGGTTCTTGTCCACAGAGCAGCCCTAAACTTTGGGGTGCCTGTGTCTTGCTGATTTTTAGTTTTCCCAATTTATACGCCCATGAGTGGAAGTGCCCTATGCTCTCCAAGCTGTGTTTTTAGATGTTTCAGAACACAACGTACACTTCTCCGGAGTGCCTGTTGGCAATTTACATCCCACCCATCAGCGTAGCAAGGCTCCCATTTCTCCATGGCCGGTCCTGCATTTCTGGTTTGGACACTTTTTTCCCCATGGCCCTTTTGCCCGCTGGGAAGTGAGACTTCTTTGGAGCGCTGATTGGCCTTTCCAGGTTGCTTGGTTGGCCAAAAAGGGCGTATGCGTTTTTTCCTGAATATATTCAGGAAAAAACGCATACGCCCTTTTTGGCCAAGGGCATCATTGTCCACGTTTTGCCGCTTTTCATGTGCTTTCAAGGCGATTCGAATCTACCTCCTGAAATCTGTTTCCTGCAATTCTGCCTTGCTTTCAAAGCCTCTTCGTTGCCTTCCCTTAATATATTTGTGGACGAGAGGTATCATTTAAAACTCTGCAGGTTTGTGAATTGCAGTGCCCCTGTGCTCCATTTTTCAACTCGCTTTTTTGGGAGCTGGCCGCAAAAGCGCAGGATTGCTTCAGGCCCTCTTCTGGTTCTGGGGGGCAGGCTGAGCTTGTGCTTAATTCTTCTTCCTGATGGGAAAATAGAGTGACCTGTGCCTGTCCCAACACCTAGAGCTAGTCTCTCATTGGTTCCCCCTCTTCCCCTTCATCCTCAGGACAAATTGCAACCTGTACGGAACAGGAGGTTAAAGGTGCTGATTCTCCAAGGAGGGAGATGGCTAGTAAATCGGCTGGAATGGCGAACCCGAGCAAAGGAGATGAGAAATGAGGTGCGTTTTAGAAACCTATCCCGATCACACGGTGTACCATCTTCTGGGTTTCTCATGCCTGTTTTCGACGTAGGAAGATGCCCTTGAACCTGGAGATTTGGGACCCATGGGATGGATACCATGCAGTATTACTTGAAAGGGTCTGCGTTGGCTCACCCAACCTCACCGAACCTCTCAGCCCCAAGAGTGTCCACCCTTATGTCTCAATCAGCTGTGGGTCTAGATATGGTCAATCCAGGTTGCATCACAGCCCCTGAACGAATTTTGTAAGAATTTCTCTCTCTTTCACTGTCTTTGTTTCACGGGTTTTGAAAAGTAATTTATTTTTATAATGAGGTTTAGCTGCTTTTCACGGCTGTGTTTATGCCGCTTTACACCCCCTTGACTCACTTACAGAGAGATATCAATACATAGGTTTGAAGATTCTTACTAGTCAGATATATTCTTGTGCGGTGAATAGGGGGTGTTGAGTCCAGTTCACTGAAAAAGGAATAGGTCTTGTCTCTTCCATATTGGGTTTATGGAACGGTATCGGAGCTAATTTGAAACCCTTGTTTTATGCATCACCCCACCTCACCTTTCCCGTTCAGCAGCCATAGTGTGTTTCCTAAACGTGGGACTCTGTTCTGTTTTGCAATTCAGTTCAAGTGTAGCGGTTTTTACATTCCCTCTAGAAGTGATATCTTATGATAAGTGTCTTTTTCTGTGTGACTTATTTCACTTAGAATCGTCGTACCTAAATCCACTCATCGTGCTGCTACTAGCCTTATGACGTGGATTTCATGGCTGAGTGATATTCCATTGTACATGAGGACCACAACTTCTTTATCCATTTTTCTCTTTCCTAGGATATTTAAGGTGTAATGAAGTGGGGGTTCTTGTCCACAGAGCAGCCCTAAACTTTGGGGTGCCTGTGTCTTGCTGATTTTTAGTTTTCCCAATTTATACGCCCATGAGTGGAAGTGCCCTATGCTCTCCAAGCTGTGTTTTTTAGATGTTTCAGAACACACCGTACACTTCTCCAGAGTGGCTGTTGGCAATTTACATCCCACCCATCAGCGTAGCAAGGCTCCCATTTCTCCATGGCCGGTCCTGCATTTCTGGTTTGGACACTTTTTTCCCCAGGGCCCTTTTGCCCGCTGGGAAGCGAGACTTCTTTGGAGCGCTGATTGGCCTTTCCAGGTTGCTTGGTTGGCCAAAAAGGGCGTATGCGTTTTTTCCTGAATATATTCAGGAAAAAACGCATACGCCCTTTTTGGCCAAGGGCATCATTGTCCACGTTTTGCCGCTTTTCATGTGCTTTCAAGGCGATTCGAATCTACCTCCTGAAATCTGTTTCCTGCAATTCTGCCTTGCTTTCAAAGCCTCTTCGTTGCCTTCCCTTAATATATTTGTGGACGAGAGGTATCATTTAAAACTCTGCAGGTCTGTGAATTGCAGTGCCCCTGAGCTCCATTTTTCAACTCGCTTTTTTGGGAGCTGGCCGCAAAAGCGCAGGATTGCTTCAGGCCCTCTTCTGGTTCTGGGGGGCAGGCTGAGCTTGTGCTTAATTCTTCTTCCTGATGGGAAAATAGAGTGACCTGTGCCTGTCCCAACACCTAGAGCTAGTCTCTCATTGGTTCCCCCTCTTCCCCTTCATCCTCAGGACAAATTGCAACCTGTACGGAACAGGAGGTTAAAGGTGCTGATTCTCCAAGGAGGGAGATGGCTAGTAAATCGGCTGGAATGGCGAACCCGAGCAAAGGAGATGAGAAATGAGGTGCGTTTTAGAAACCTTTCCCGATCACACGGTGTACCATCTTCTGTGTTTCTCATGCCTGTTTTCGACGTAGGAAGATGCCCTTGAACCTGGAGATTTGGGACCCATGGGATGGGTACCATGCAGTATTACTTGAAAGGGTCTGCGTTGGCTCACCCAACCTCACCGAACCTCTCAGCCCCAAGAGTGTCCACCCTTATGTCTCAATCAGCTGTGGGTCTAGATATGGTCAATCCAGGTTGCATCACAGCCCCTGAACGAATTTTGTAAGAATTTCTCTCTCTTTCACTGTCTTTGTTTCACGGGTTTTGAAAAGTAATTTATTTTTATAATGGGGTTTAGCTGCTTTTCACGGCTGTGTTTATGCCGCTTTACACCCCCTTGACTCACTTACAGAGAGATATCAATACATAGGTTTGAAGATTCTTACTAGTCAGATATATTCTTGTGCGGTGAATAGGGGGTGTTGAGTCCAGTTCACTGAAAAAGGAATAGGTCTTGTCTCTTACATATTGGGTTTATGGAACGGTATCGGAGCTAATTTGAAACCCTTGTTTTATGCATCACCCCACCTCACCTTTCCCGTTCAGCAGCCATAGTGTGTTTCCTAAACGTGGGACTCTGTTCTGTTTTGCAATTCAGTTCAAGTGTAGCGGTTTTTACATTCCCTCTAGAAGTGATATCTTATGATAAGTGTCTTTTTCTGTGTGACTTATTTCACTTAGAATCGTCGTACCTAAATCCACTCATCGTGCTGCTACTAGCCTTATGACGTTGATTTCATGGCTGAGTGATATTCCATTGTACATGAGGACCACAACTTCTTTATCCATTTTTCTCTTTCCTAGGATATTTAAGGTGTAATGAAGTGGGGGTTCTTGTCCACAGAGCAGCCCTAAACTTTGGGGTGCCTGTGTCTTGCTGATTTTTAGTTTTCCCAATTTATACGCCCATGAGTGGAAGTGCCCTATGCTCTACAAGCTGTGTTTTTTAGATGTTTCAGAACACACCGTACACTTCTCCAGAGTGGCTGTTGGCAATTTACATCCCACCCATCAGCGTAGCAAGGCTCCCATTTCTCCATGGCCGGTCCTGCATTTCTGGTTTGGACACTTTTTTCCCCATGGCCCTTTTGCCCGCTGGGAAGCGAGACTTCTTTGGAGCGCTAATTGGCCTTTCCAGTTTGCTTGGTTGGCCAAAAAGGGCGTATGCGTTTTTTCCTGAATATATTCAGGAAAAAACGCATACGCCCTTTTTGGCCAAGGGCATCATTGTCCACGTTTTGCCGCTTTTCATGTGCTTTCAAGGCGATTCGAATCTACCTCCTGAAATCTGTTTCCTGCAATTCTGCCTTGCTTTCAAAGCCTCTTCGTTGCCTTCCCTTAATATATTTGTGGACGAGAGGTATCATTTAAAACTCTGCAGTTCTGTGAATTGCAGTGCCCCTGAGCTCCATTTTTCAACTCGCTTTTTTGGGAGCTGGCCGCAAAACCGCAGGATTGCTTCAGGCCCTCTTCTGGTTCTGGGGGGCAGGCTGAGCTTGTGCTTAATTCTTCTTCCTGATGGGAAAATAGAGTGACCTGTGCCTGTCCCAACACCTAGAGCTAGTCTCTCATTGGTTCCCCCTCTTCCCCTTCATCCTCAGGACAAATTGCAACCTGTACGGAACAGGAGGTTAAAGGTGCTGATTCTCCAAGGAGGGAGATGGCTAGTAAATCGGCTGGAATGGCGAACCCGAGCAAAGGAGATGAGAAATGAGGTGCGTTTTAGAAACCTTTCCCGATCACACGGTGTACCATCTTCTGGGTTTCTCATGCCTGTTTTCGACGTAGGAAGATGCCCTTGAACCTGGAGATTTGGGACCCATGGGATGGGTACCATGCAGTATTACTTGAAAGGGTCTGCGTTGGCTCACCCAACCTCACCGAACCTCTCAGCCCCAAGAGTGTCCACCCTTATGTCTCAATCAGCTGTGGGTCTAGATATGGTCAATCCAGGTTGCATCACAGCCCCTGAACGAATTTTGTAAGAATTTCTCTCTCTTTCACTGTCTTTGTTTCACGGGTTTTGAAAAGTAATTTATTTTTATAATGGGGTTTAGCTGCTTTTCACGGCTGTGTTTATGCCGCTTTACACCCCCTTGACTCACTTACAGAGAGATATCAATACATAGGTTTGAAGATTCTTACTAGTCAGATATATTCTTGTGCGGTGAATAGGGGGTGTTGAGTCCAGTTCACTGAAAAAGGAATAGGTCTTGTCTCTTACATATTGGGTTTATGGAACGGTATCGGAGCTAATTTGAAACCCTTGTTTTATGCATCACCCCACCTCACCTTTCCCGTTCAGCAGCCATAGTGTGTTTCCTAAACGTGGGACTCTGTTCTGTTTTGCAATTCAGTTCAAGTGTAGCGGTTTTTACATTCCCTCTAGAAGTGATATCTTATGATAAGTGTCTTTTTCTGTGTGACTTATTTCACTTAGAATCGTCGTACCTAAATCCACTCATCGTGCTGCTACTAGCCTTATGACGTTGATTTCATGGCTGAGTGATATTCCATTGTACATGAGGACCACAACTTCTTTATCCATTTTTCTCTTTCCTAGGATATTTAAGGTGTAATGAAGTGGGGGTTCTTGTCCACAGAGCAGCCCTAAACTTTGGGGTGCCTGTGTCTTGCTGATTTTTAGTTTTCCCAATTTATACGCCCATGAGTGGAAGTGCCCTATGCTCTACAAGCTGTGTTTTTTAGATGTTTCAGAACACACCGTACACTTCTCCAGAGTGGCTGTTGGCAATTTACATCCCACCCATCAGCGTAGCAAGGCTCCCATTTCTCCATGGCCGGTCCTGCATTTCTGGTTTGGACACTTTTTTCCCCATGGCCCTTTTGCCCGCTGGGAAGCGAGACTTCTTTGGAGCGCTAATTGGCCTTTCCAGTTTGCTTGGTTGGCCAAAAAGGGCGTATGCGTTTTTTCCTGAATATATTCAGGAAAAAACGCATACGCCCTTTTTGGCCAAGGGCATCATTGTCCACGTTTTGCCGCTTTTCATGTGCTTTCAAGGCGATTCGAATCTACCTCCTGA
The DNA here is from genome assembly GCF_949987535.1 of Balaenoptera acutorostrata. Taxonomy (NCBI): domain Eukaryota; kingdom Metazoa; phylum Chordata; class Mammalia; order Artiodactyla; family Balaenopteridae; genus Balaenoptera; species Balaenoptera acutorostrata. The sequence goes on from NW_026645927.1 coordinate 108,851, forward strand.
AATCTGTTTCCTGCAATTCTGCCTTGCTTTCAAAGCCTCTTCGTTGCCTTCCCTTAATATATTTGTGGACGAGAGGTATCATTTAAAACTCTGCAGGTCTGTGAATTGCAGTGCCCCTGAGCTCCATTTTTCAACTCGCTTTTTTGGGAGCTGGCCGCAAAACCGCAGGATTGCTTCAGGCCCTCTTCTGGTTCTGGGGGGCAGGCTGAGCTTGTGCTTAATTCTTCTTCCTGATGGGAAAATAGAGTGACCTGTGCCTGTCCCAACACCTAGAGCTAGTCTCTCATTGGTTCCCCCTCTTCCCCTTCATCCTCAGGACAAATTGCAACCTGTACGGAACAGGAGGTTAAAGGTGCTGATTCTCCAAGGAGGGAGATGGCTAGTAAATCGGCTGGAATGGCGAACCCGAGCAAAGGAGATGAGAAATGAGGTGCGTTTTAGAAACCTTTCCCGATCACACGGTGTACCATCTTCTGGGTTTCTCATGCCTGTTTTCGACGTAGGAAGATGCCCTTGAACCTGGAGATTTGGGACCCATGGGATGGGTACCATGCAGTATTACTTGAAAGGGTCTGCGTTGGCTCACCCAACCTCACCGAACCTCTCAGCCCCAAGAGTGTCCACCCTTATGTCTCAATCAGCTGTGGGTCTAGATATGGTCAATCCAGGTTGCATCACAGCCCCTGAACGAATTTTGTAAGAATTTCTCTCTCTTTCACTGTCTTTGTTTCACGGGTTTTGAAAAGTAATTTATTTTTATAATGGGGTTTAGCTGCTTTTCACGGCTGTGTTTATGCCGCTTTACACCCCCTTGACTCACTTACAGAGAGATATCAATACATAGGTTTGAAGATTCTTACTAGTCAGATATATTCTTGTGCGGTGAATAGGGGGTGTTGAGTCCAGTTCACTGAAAAAGGAATAGGTCTTGTCTCTTACATATTGGGTTTATGGAACGGTATCGGAGCTAATTTGAAACCCTTGTTTTATGCATCACCCCACCTCACCTTTCGCGTTCAGCAGCCATAGTGTGTTTCCTAAACGTGGGACTCTGTTCTGTTTTGCAATTCAGTTCAAGTGTAGCGGTTTTTACATTCCCTCTAGAAGTGATATCTTATGATAAGTGTCTTTTTCTGTGTGACTTATTTCACTTAGAATCGTCGTACCTAAATCCACTCATCGTGCTGCTACTAGCCTTATGACGTTGATTTCATGGCTGAGTGATATTCCATTGTACATGAGGACCACAACTTCTTTATCCATTTTTCTATTTCCTAGGATATTTAAGGTGTAATGAAGTGGGGGTTCTTGTCCACAGAGCAGCCCTAAACTTTGGGGTGCCTGTGTCTTGCTGATTTTTAGTTTTCCCAATTTATACGGCCATGAGTGGAAGTGCCCTATGCTCTCCAAGCTGTGTTTTTTAGATGATTCAGAACACACCGTACACTTCTCCAGAGTGGCTGTTGGCAATTTACATCCCACCCATCAGCGTAGCAAGGCTCCCATTTCTCCATGGCCGGTCCTGCATTTCTGGTTTGGACACTTTTTTCCGCATGGCCCTTTTGCCCGTTGGGAAGCGAGACTTCTTTGGAGCGCTGATTGGCCTTTCCAGGTTGCTTGGTTGGCCAAAAAGGGCGTTTGCGTTTTTTCCTGAATATATTCAGGAAAAAACGCATACGCCCTTTTTGGCCAAGGGCATCATTGTCCACGTTTTGCCGCTTTTCATGTGCTTTCAAGGCGATTCGAATCTACCTCCTGAAATCTGTTTCCTGCAATTCTGCCTTGCTTTCAAAGCCTCTTCGTTGCCTTCCCTTAATATATTTGTGGACGAGAGGTATCATTTAAAACTGTGCAGGTTTGTGAATTGCAGTGCCCCTGAGCTCCATTTTTCAACTCGCTTTTTTGGGAGCTGGCCGCAAAAGCGCAGGATTGCTTCAGGCCCTCTTCTGGTTCTGGGGGGCAGGCTGAGCTTGTGCTTGATTCTTCTTCCTGATGGGAAAATAGAGTGACCTGTGCCTGTCCCAACACCTAGAGCTAGTCTCTCATTGGTTCCCCCTCTTCCCGTTCATCCTCAGGACAAATTGCAACCTGTACGGAACAGGAGGTTAAAGGTGCTGATTCTCCAAGGAGGGAGATGGCTAGTAAATCGGCTGGAATGGCGAACCCGAGCAAAGGAGATGAGAAATGAGGTGCGTTTTAGAAACCTTTCCCGATCACACGGTGTACCATCTTCTGGGTTTCTCATGCCTGTTTTCGACGTAGGAAGATGCCCTTGAACCTGGAGATTTGGGACCCATGGGATGGGTACCATGCAGTATTACTTGAAAGGGTCTGCGTTGGCTCACCCAACCTCACCGAACCTCTCAGCCCCAAGAGTGTCCACCCTTATGTCTCAATCAGCTGTGGGTCTAGATATGGTCAATCCAGGTTGCATCACAGCCCCTGAACGAATTTTGTAAGAATTTCTCTCTCTTTCACTGTCTTTGTTTCACGGGTTTTGAAAAGTAATTTATTTTTATAATGGGGTTTAGCTGCTTTTCACGGCTGTGTTTATGCCGCTTTACACCCCCTTGACTCACTTACAGAGAGATATCAATACATAGGTTTGAAGATTCTTACTAGTCAGATATATTCTTGTGCGGTGAATAGGGGGTGTTGAGTCCAGTTCACTGAAAAAGGAATAGGTCTTGTCTCTTACATATTGGGTTTATGGAACGGTATCTGAGCTAATTTGAAACCCTTGTTTTATGCATCACCCCACCTCACCTTTCCCGTTCAGCAGCCATAGTGTGTTTCCTAAACGTGGGACTCTGTTCTGTTTTGCAATTCAGTTCAAGTGTAGCGGTTTTTACATTCCCTCTAAAAGTGATATATTATGATAAGTGTCTTTTTCTGTGTGACTTATTTCACTTAGAATCGTCGTACCTAAATCCACTCATCGTGCTGCTACTAGCCTTATGACGTTGATTTCATGGCTGAGTGATATTCCATTGTACATGAGGACCACAACTTCTTTATCCATTTTTCTCTTTCCTAGGATATTTAAGGTGTAATGAAGTGGGGGTTCTTGTCCACAGAGCAGCCCTAAACTTTGGGGTGCCTGTGTCTTGCTGATTTTTCGTTTTCCCAATTTATACGCCCATGAGTGGAAGTGCCCTATGCTCTCCAAGCTGTGTTTTTTAGATGTTTCAGAACACACCGTACACTTCTCCAGAGTGGCTGTTGGCAATTTACATCCCACCCATCAGCGTAGCAAGGCTCCCATTTCTCCATGGCCGGTCCTGCATTTCTGGTTTGGACACTTCTTTCCGCATGGCCCTTTTGCCCGCTGGGAAGCGAGACTTCTTTGGAGCGCTGATTGGCCTTTCCAGGTTGCTTGGTTGGCCAAAAAGGGCGTATGCGTTTTTTCCTGAATATATTCAGGAAAAAACGCATACGCCCTTTTTGGCCAAGGGCATCATTGTCCACGTTTTGCCGCTTTTCATGTGCTTTCAAGGCGATTCGAATCTACCTCCTGAAATCTGTTTCCTGCAATTCTGCCTTGCTTTCAAAGCCTCTTCGTTGCCTTCCCTTAATATATTTGTGGACGAGAGGTATCATTTAAAACTCTGCAGGTTTGTGAATTGCAGTGCCCCTGAGCTCCATTTTTCAACTCGCTTTTTTGGGAGCTGGCCGCAAAAGCGCAGGATTGCTTCAGGCCCTCTTCTGGTTCTGGGGGGCAGGCTGAGCTTGTGCTTAATTCTTCTTCCTGATGGGAAAATAGAGTGACCTGTGCCTGTCCCAACACCTAGAGCTAGTCTCTCATTGGTTCCCCCTCTTCCCCTTCATCCTCAGGACAAATTGCAACCTGTACGGAACAGGAGGTTAAAGGTGCTGATTCTCCAAGGAGGGAGATGGCTAGTAAATCGGCTGGAATGGCGAACCCGAGCAAAGGAGATGACAAATGAGGTGCGTTTTAGAAACCTATCCCGATCACACCGTGTACCATCTTCTGGGTTTCTCATGCCTGTTTTCGACGTAGGAAGATGCCCTTGAACCTGGAGATTTGGGACCCATGGGATGGGTACCATGCAGTATTACTTGAAAGGGTCTGCGTTGGCTCACCCAACCTCACCGAACCTCTCAGCCCCAAGAGTGTCCACCCTTATGTCTCAATCAGCTGTGGGTCTAGATATGGTCAATCCAGGTTGCATCACAGCCCCTGAACGAATTTTGTAAGAATTTCTCTCTCTTTCACTGTCTTTGTTTCACGGGTTTTGAAAAGTAATTTATTTTTATAATGGGGTTTAGCTGCTTTTCACGGCTGTGTTTATGCCGCTTTACACCCCCTTGACTCACTTACAGAGAGATATCAATACATAGGTTTGAAGATTCTTACTAGTCAGATATATTCTTGTGCGGTGAATAGGGGGTGTTGAGTCCAGTTCACTGAAAAAGGAATAGGTCTTGTCTCTTACATATTGGGTTTATGGAACGGTATCGGAGCTAATTTGAAACCCTTGTTTTATGCATCACCCCTCCTCACCTTTCCCGTTCAGCAGCCATAGTGTGTTTCCTAAACGTGGGACTCTGTTCTGTTTTGCAATTCAGTTCAAGTGTAGCGGTTTTTACATTCCCTCTAGAAGTGATATCTTATGATAAGTGTCTTTTTCTGTGTGACTTATTTCACTTAGAATCGTCGTACCTAAATCCACTCATCGTGCTGCTACTAGCCTTATGACGTTGATTTCATGGCTGAGTGATATTCCATTGTACATGAGGACCACAACTTCTTTATCCATTTTTCTCTTTCCTAGGATATTTAAGGTGTAATGAAGTGGGGGTTCTTGTCCACAGAGCAGCCCTAAACTTTGGGGTGCCTGTGTCTTGCTGATTTTTAGTTTTCCCAAATTATACGGCCATGAGTGGAAGTGCCCTATGCTCTCCAAGCTGTGTTTTTAGATGTTTCAGAACACACCGTACACTTCTCCGGAGTGCCTGTTGGCAATTTACATCCCACCCATCAGCGTAGCAAGGCTCCCATTTCTCCATGGCCGGTCCTGCATTTCTGGTTTGGACACTTTTTTCCCCATGGCCCTTTTGCCCGCTGGGAAGCGAGACTTCTTTGGAGCGCTGATTGGCCTTTCCAGGTTGCTTGGTTGGCCAAAAAGGGCGTATGCGTTTTTTCCTGAATATATTCAGGAAAAAACGCATACGCCCTTTTTGGCCAAGGGCATCATTGTCCACGTTTTGCCGCTTTTCATGTGCTTTCAAGGCGATTCGAATCTACCTCCTGAAATCTGTTTCCTGCAATTCTGCCTTGCTTTCAAAGCCTCTTCGTTGCCTTCCCTTAATATATTTGTGGACGAGAGGTATCATTTAAAACTCTGCAGGTTTGTGATTTGCAGTGCCCCTGAGCTCCATTTTTCAACTCGCTTTTTTGGGAGCTGGCCGTAAAAGCGCAGGATTGCTTCAGGCCCTCTTCTGGTTCTGGGGGGCAGGCTGAGCTTGTGCTTGATTCTTCTTCCTGATGGGAAAATAGAGTGACCTGTGCCTGTCCCAACACCTAGAGCTAGTCTCTCATTGGTTCCCCCTCTTCCCGTTCATCCTCAGGACAAATTGCAACCTGTACGGAACAGGAGGTTAAAGGTGCTGATTCTCCAAGGAGGGAGATGGCTAGTAAATCGGCTGGAATGGCGAACCCGAGCAAAGGAGATGAGAAATGAGGTGCGTTTTAGAAACCTTTCCCGATCACACGGTGTACCATCTTCTGGGTTTCTCATGCCTGTTTTCGACGTAGGAAGATGCCCTTGAACCTGGAGATTTGGGACCCATGGGATGGGTACCATGCAGTATTACTTGAAAGGGTCTGCGTTGGCTCACCCAACCTCACCGAACCTCTCAGCCCCAAGAGTGTCCACCCTTATGTCTCAATCAGCTGTGGGTCTAGATATGGTCAATCCAGGTTGCATCACAGCCCGTGAACGAATTTTGTAAGAATTACTCTCGCTTTCACTGTCTTTGTTTCACGGGTTTTGAAAAGTAATTTATTTTTATAATGGGGTTTAGCTGCTTTTCACGGCTGTGTTTATGCCGCTTTACACCCCCTTGACTCACTTACAGAGAGATATCAATACATAGGTTTGAAGATTCTTACTAGTCAGATATATTCTTGTGCGGTGAATAGGGGGTGTTGAGTCCAGTTCACTGAAAAAGGAATAGGTCTTGTCTCTTACATATTGGGTTTATGGAACGGTATCTGAGCTAATTTGAAACCCTTGTTTTATGCATCACCCCTCCTCACCTTTCCCGTTCAGCAGCCATAGTGTGTTTCCTAAACGTGGGACTCTGTTCTGTTTTGCAATTCAGTTCAAGTGTAGCGGTTTTTATATTCCCTCTAGAAGTGATATCTTATGATAAGTGTCTTTTTCTGTGTGACTTATTTCACTTAGAATCGTCGTACTTAATCCACTCATCGTGCTGCTACTAGCCTTATGACGTTGATTTCATGGCTGAGTGATATTCCATTGTACATGAGGACCACAACTTCTTTATCCATTTTTCTCTTTCCTAGGATATTTAAGGTGTAATGAAGTGGGGGTTCTTGTCCACAGAGCAGCCCTAAACTTTGGGGTGCCTGTGTCTTGCTGATTTTTAGTTTTCCCAAATTATACGGCCATGAGTGGAAGTGCCCTATGCTCTCCAAGCTGTGTTTTTAGATGTTTCAGAACACACCGTACACTTCTCCGGAGTGCCTGTTGGCAATTTACATCCCACCCATCAGCGTAGCAAGGCTCCCATTTCTCCATGGCCGGTCCTGCATTTCTGGTTTGGACACTTTTTTCCCCATGGTCCTTTTGCCCGCTGGGAAGCGAGACTTCTTTGGAGCGCTGATTGGCCTTTCCAGGTTGCTTGGTTGGCCAAAAAGGGCGTATGCGTTTTTTCCTGAATATATTCAGGAAAAAACGCATACGCCCTTTTTGGCCAAGGGCATCATTGTCCACGTTTTGCCGCTTTTCATGTGCTTTCAAGGCGATTCGAATCTACCTCCTGAAATCTGTTTCCTGCAATTCTGCCTTGCTTTCAAAGCCTCTTCGTTGCCTTCCCTTAATATATTTGTGGACGAGAGGTATCATTTAAAACTCTGCAGGTTTGTGAATTGCAGTGCCCCTGAGCTCCATTTTTCAACTCGCTTTTTTGGGAGCTGGCCGTAAAAGCGCAGGATTGCTTCAGGCCCTCTTCTGGTTCTGGGGGGCAGGCTGAGCTTGTGCTTGATTCTTCTTCCTGATGGGAAAATAGAGTGACCTGTGCCTGTCCCAACACCTAGAGCTAGTCTCTCATTGGTTCCCCCTCTTCCCGTTCATCCTCAGGACAAATTGCAACCTGTACGGAACAGGAGGTTAAAGGTGCTGATTCTCCAAGGAGGGAGATGGCTAGTAAATCGGCTGGAATGGCGAACCCGAGCAAAGGAGATGAGAAATGAGGTGCGTTTTAGAAACCTTTCCCGATCACACGGTGTACCATCTTCTGGGTTTCTCATGCCTGTTTTCGACGTAGGAAGATGCCCTTGAACCTGGAGATTTGGGACCCATGGGTGGGTACCATGCAGTATTACTTGAAAGGGTCTGCGTTGGCTCACCCAACCTCACCGAACCTCTCAGCCCCAAGAGTGTCCACCCTTATGTCTCAATCAGCTGTGGGTCTAGATATGGTCAATCCAGGTTGCATCACAGCCCGTGAACGAATTTTGTAAGAATTACTCTCGCTTTCACTGTCTTTGTTTCACGGGTTTTGAAAAGTAATTTATTTTTATAATGGGGTTTAGCTGCTTTTCACGGCTGTGTTTATGCCGCTTTACACCCCCTTGACTCACTTACGGAGAGATATCAATACATAGCTTTGAAGATTCTTACTAGTCAGATATATTCTTGTGCGGTGAATAGGGGGTGTTGAGTCCAGTTCACTGAAAAAGGAATAGGTCTTGTCTCTTACATATTGGGTTTATAGAACGGTATCTGAGCTAATTTGAAACCCTTGTTTTATGCATCACCCCTCCTCACCTTTCCCGTTCAGCAGCCATAGTGTGTTTCCTAAACGTGGGACTCTGTTCTGTTTTGCAATTCAGTTCAAGTGTAGCTGTTTTTATATTCCCTCTAGAAGTGATATCTTATGATAAGTGTCTTTTTCTGTGTGACTGATTTCACTTAGAATCGTCGTACCTAAATCCACTCATCGTGCTGCTACTAGCCTTATGACGTTGATTTCATGGCTGAGTGATATTCCATTGTACATGAGGACCACAACTTCTTTATCCATTTTTCTCTTTCCTAGGATATTTAAGGTGTAATGAAGTGGGGGTTCTTGTCCACAGGGCAGCCCTAAACTTTGGGGTGCCTGTGTCTTGCTGATTTTTAGTTTTCCCAATTTATACGCCCATGAGTGGAAGTGCCCTATGCTCTCCAAGCTGTGTTTTTTAGATGTTTCAGAACACACCGTACACTTCTCCAGAGTGGCTGTTGGCAATTTACATCCCACCCATCAGCGTAGCAAGGCTCCCATTTCTCCATGGCCGGTCCTGCATTTCTGGTTTGGACACTTTTTTCCGCATGGCCCTTTTGCCCGCTGGGAACCGAGACTTCTTTGGAGCGCTGATTGGCCTTTCCAGGTTGCTTGGTTGGCCAAAAAGGGCGTATGCGTTTTTTCCTGAATATATTCAGGAAAAAACGCATACGCCCTTTTTGGCCAAGGGCATCATTGTCCACGTTTTGCCGCTTTTCATGTGCTTTCAAGGCGATTCGAATCTACCTCCTGAAATCTGTTTCCTGCAATTCTGCCTTGCTTTCAAAGCCTCTTCGTTGCCTTCCCTTAATATATTTGTGGACAAGAGGTATCATTTAAAACTGTGCAGGTTTGTGAATTGCAGTGCCCCTGAGCTCCATTTTTCAACTCGCTTTTTTGGGAGCTGGCCGCAAAAGCGCAGGATTGCTTCAGGCCCTCTTCTGGTTCTGGGGGGCAGGCTGAGCTTGTGCTTAATTCTTCTTCCTGATGGGAAAATAGAGTGACCTGTGCCTGTCCCAACACCTAGAGCTAGTCTCTCATTGGTTCCCCCTCTTCCCGTTCATCCTCAGGACAAATTGCAACCTGTACGGAACAGGAGGTTAAAGGTGCTGATTCTCCAAGGAGGGAGATGGCTAGTAAATCGGCTGGAATGGCGAACCCGAGCAAAGGAGATGAGAAATGAGGTGCGTTTTAGAAACCTTTCCCGATCACACGGTGTACCATCTTCTGGGTTTCTCATGCCTGTTTTCGACGTAGGAAGATGCCCTTGAACCTGGAGATTTGGGACCCATGGGATGGGTACCATGCAGTATTACTTGAAAGGGTCTGCGTTGGCTCACCCAACCTCACCGAACCTCTCAGCCCCAAGAGTGTCCACCCTTATGTCTCAATCAGCTGTGGGTCTAGATATGGTCAATCCAGGTTGCATCACAGCCCCTGAACGAATTTTGTAAGAATTTCTCTCTCTTTCACTGTCTTTGTTTCACGGGTTTTGAAAAGTAATTTATTTTTATAATGGGGTTTAGCTGCTTTTCACGGCTGTGTTTATGCCGCTTTACACCCCCTTGACTCACTTACAGAGAGATATCAATACATAGGTTTGAAGATTCTTACTAGTCAGATATATTCTTGTGCGGTGAATAGGGGGTGTTGAGTCCAGTTCACTGAAAAAGGAATAGGTCTTGTCTCTTACATATTGGGTTTATGGAACGGTATCGGAGCTAATTTGAAACCCTTGTTTTATGCATCACCCCACCTCACCTTTCCCGTTCAGCAGCCATAGTGTGTTTCCTAAACGTGGGACTCTGTTCTGTTTTGCAATTCAGTTCAAGTGTAGCGGTTTTTACATTCCCTCTAGAAGTGATATCTTATGATAAGTGTCTTTTTCTGTGTGACTTATTTCACTTAGAATCGTCGTACCTAAATCCACTCATCTTGCTGCTACTAGCCTTATGACGTTGATTTCATGGCTGAGTGATATTCCATTGTACATGAGGACCACAACTTCTTTATCCATTTTTCTCTTTCCTAGGATATTTAAGGTGTAATGAAGTGGGGGTTCTTGTCCACAGAGCAGCCCTAAACTTTGGGGTGCCTGTGTCTTGCTGATTTTTAGTTTTCCCAATTTATACGCCCATGAGTGGAAGTGCCCTATGCTCTCCAAGCTGTGTTTTTAGATGTTTCAGAACACACCGTACACTTCTCCGGAGTGGCTGTTGGCAATTTACATCCCACCCATCAGCGTAGCAAGGCTCCCATTTCTCCATGGCCGGTCCTGCATTTCTGGTTTGGACACTTTTTTCCGCATGGCCCTTTTGCCCGCTGGGAAGCGAGACTTCTTTGGAGCGCTGATTGGCCTTTCCAGGTTGCTTGGTTGGCCAAAAAGTGCGTATGCGTTTTTTCCTGAATATATTCAGGAAAAAACGCATACGCCCTTTTTGGCCAAGGGCATCATTGTCCACGTTTTGCCGCTTTTCATGTGCTTTCAAGGCGATTCGAATCTACCTCCTGAAATCTGTTTCCTGCAATTCTGCCTTGCTTTCAAAGCCTCTTCTTTGCCTTCCCTTAATATATTTGTGGACGAGAGGTATCATTTAAAACTCTGCAGGTTTGTGAATTGCAGTGCCCCTGAGCTCCATTTTTCAACTCGCTTTTTTGGGAGCTGGCCGCAAAAGCGCAGGATTGCTTCAGGCCCTCTTCTGGTTCTGGGGGGCAGGCTGAGCTTGTGCTTGATTCTTCTTCCTGAATGGAAAATAGAGTGACCTGTGCCTGTCCCAACACCTAGAGCTAGTCTCTCATTGGTTCCCCCTCTTCCCGTTCATCCTCAGGACAAATTGCAACCTGTACGGAACAGGAGGTTAAAGGTGCTGATTCTCCAAGGAGGGAGATGGCTAGTAAATCGGCTGGAATGGCGAACCCGAGCAAAGGAGATGAGAAATGAGGTGCGTTTTAGAAACCTTTCCCGATCACACGGTGTACCATCTTCTGGGTTTCTCATGCCTGTTTTCGACGTAGGAAGATGCCCTTGAACCTGGAGATTTGGGACCCATGGGATGGGTACCATGCAGTATTACTTGAAAGGGTCTGCGTTGGCTCACCCAACCTCACCGAACCTCTCAGCCCCAAGAGTGTCCACCCTTATGTCTCAATCAGGTGTGGGTCTAGATATGGTCAATCCAGGTTGCATCACAGCCCCTGAACGAATTTTGTAAGAATTTCTCTCTCTTTCACTGTCTTTGTTTCACGGGTTTTGAAAAGTAATTTATTTTTATAATGGGGTTTAGCTGCTTTTCACGGCTGTGTTTATGCCGCTTTACACCCCCTTGACTCACTTACAGAGAGATATCAATACATAGGTTTGAAGATTCTTACTAGTCAGATATATTCTTGTGCGGTGAATAGGGGGTGTTGAGTCCAGTTCACTGAAAAAGGAATAGGTCTTGTCTCTTACATATTGGGATTATGGAACGGTATCGGAGCTAATTTGAAACCCTTGTTTTATGCATCACCCCACCTCACCTTTCCCGTTCAGCAGCCATAGTGTGTTTCCTAAACGTGTGACTCTGTTCTGTTTTGCAATTCAGTTCAAGTGTAGCGGTTTTTACATTCCCTCTCTAAGTGATATCTTATGATAAGTGTCTTTTTCTGTGTGACTTATTTCACTTAGAATCGTCGTACTTAAATCCACTCATCGTGCTGCTACTAGCCTTATGACGTTGATTTCATGGCTGAGTGATATTCCATTGTACATGAGGACCCCAACTTCTTTATCCATTTTTCTCTTTCCTAGGATATTTAAGGTGTAATGAAGTGGGGGTTCTTGTCAACAGAGCAGCCCTAAACTTTGGGGTGCCTGTGTCTTGCTGATTTTTAGTTTTCCCAATTTATACGCCCATGAGTGGAAGTGCCCTATGCTCTCCAAGCTGTGTTTTTAGATGTTTCAGAACACACCGTACACTTCTCCGGAGTGGCTGTTGGCAATTTACATCCCACCCATCAGCGTAGCAAGGCTCCCATTTCTCCATGGCCGGTCCTGCATTTCTGGTTTGGACACTTTTTTCCGCATGGCCCTTTTGCCCGCTGGGAAGCGAGACTTCTTTGGAGCGCTGATTGGCCTTTCCAGGTTGCTTGGTTGGCCAAAAAGTGCGTATGCGTTTTTTCCTGAATATATTCAGGAAAAAACGCATACGCCCTTTTTGGCCAAGGGCATCATTGTCCACGTTTTGCCGCTTTTCATGTGCTTTCAAGGCGATTCGAATCTACCTCCTGAAATCTGTTTCCTGCAATTCTGCCTTGCTTTCAAAGCCTCTTCGTTGCCTTCCCTTAATATATTTGTGGACGAGAGGTATCATTTAAAACTCTGCAGGTTTGTGAATTGCAGTGCCCCTGAGCTCCATTTTTCAACTCGCTTTTTTGGGAGCTGGCCGCAAAAGCGCAGGATTGCTTCAGGCCCTCTTCTGGTTCTGGGGGGCAGGCTGAGCTTGTGCTTAATTCTTCTTCCTGATGGGAAAATAGAGTGACCTGTGCCTGTCCCAACACCTAGAGCTAGTCTCTCACTGGTTCCCCCTCTTCCCGTTCATCCTCAGGACAAATTGCAACCTGTACGGAACAGGAGGTTAAAGGTGCTGATTCTCCAAGGAGGGAGACGGCTAGTAAATCGGCTGGAATGGCGAACCTGAGCAAAGGAGATGAGAAATGAGGTGCGTTTTAGAAACCTTTCCCGATCACACGGTGTACCATCTTCTGGGTTTCTCATGCCTGTTTTCGACGTAGGAAGATGCCCTTGAACCTGGAGATTTGGGACCCATGGGATGGGTACCATGCAGTATTACTTGAAAGGGTCTGCGTTGGCTCACCCAACCTCACCGAACCTCTCAGCCCCAAGAGTGTCCACCCTTATGTCTCAATCAGCTGTGGGTCTAGATATGGTCAATCCAGGTTGCATCACAGCCCCTGAACGAATTTTGTAAGAATTTCTCTCTCTTTCACTGTCTTTGTTTCACGGGTTTTGAAAAGTAATTTATTTTTATAATGGGGTTTAGCTGCTTTTCACGGCTGTGTTTATGCCGCTTTACACCCCCTTGACTCACTTACGGAGAGATATCAATACATAGGTTTGAAGATTCTTACTAGTCAGATATATTCTTGTGCGGTGAATAGGGGGTGTTGAGTCCAGTTCACTGAAAAAGGAATAGGTCTTGTCTCTTACATATTGGGTTTATGGAACGGTATCGGAGCTAATTTGAAACCCTTGTTTTATGCATCACCCCACCTCACCTTTCCCGTTCAGCAGCCATAGTGTGTTTCCTAAACGTGTGACTCTGTTCTGTTTTGCAATTCAGTTCAAGTGTAGCGGTTTTTACATTCCGCCTCTAAGTGATATCTTATGATAAGTGTCTTTTCTGTGTGACTTATTTCACTTAGAATCGTCGTACCTAAATCCACTCATCGTGCTGCTACTAGCCTTATGACGTGGATTTCATGGCTGAGTGATATTCCATTGTACATGAGGACCACCACTTCTTTATCCATTTTTCTCTTTCCTAGGATATTTAAGGTGTAATGAAGTGGGGGTTCTTGTCAACAGAGCAGCCCTAAACTTTGGGGTGCCTGTGTCTTGCTGATTTTTAGTTTTCCCAATTTATACGCCCATGAGTGGAAGTGCCCTATGCTCTCCAAGCTGTGTTTTTTAGATGTTTCAGAACACACCGTACACTTCTCCAGAGTGGCTGTTGGCAATTTACATCCCACCCATCAGCGTAGCAAGGCTCCCATTTCTCCATGGCCGGTCCTGCATTTCTGGTTTGGACACTTTTTTCCGCATGGCCCTTTTGCCCGCTGGGAAGCGAGACTTCTTTGGAGCGCTGATTGGCCTTTCCAGGTTGCTTGGTTGGCCAAAAAGGGCGTATGCGTTTTTTCCTGAATATATTCAGGAAAAAACGCATACGCCCTTTTTGGCCAAGGGCATCATTGTCCACGTTTTGCCGCTTTTCATGTGCTTTCAAGGCGATTCGAATCTACCTCCTGAAATCTGTTTCCTGCAATTCTGCCTTGCTTTCAAAGCCTCTTCGTTGCCTTCCCTTAATATATTTGTGGACGAGAGGTATCATTTAAAACTGTGCAGGTTTGTGAATTGCAGTGCCCCTGAGCTCCATTTTTCAACTCGCTTTTTTGGGAGCTGGCCGCAAAAGCGCAGGATTGCTTCAGGCCCTCTTCTAGTTCTGGGGGGCAGGCTGAGCTTGTGCTTAATTCTTCTTCCTGATGGGAAAATAGAGTGACCTGTGCCTGTCCCAACACCTAGAGCTAGTCTCTCATTGGTTCCCCCTCTTCCCGTTCATCCTCAGGACAAATTGCAACCTGTACGGAACAGGAGGTTAAAGGTGCTGATTCTCCAAGGAGGGAGATGGCTAGTAAATCGGCTGGAATGGCGAACCCGAGCAAAGGAGATGAGAAATGAGGTGCGTTTTAGAAACCTTTCCCGATCACACGGTGTACCATCTTCTGGGTTTCTCATGCCTGTTTTCGACGTAGGAAGATGCCCTTGAACCTGGAGATTTGGGACCCATGGGATGGGTACCATGCAGTATTACTTGAAAGGGTCTGCGTTGGCTCACCCAACCTCACCGAACCTCTCAGCCCCAAGAGTGTCCACCCTTATGTCTCAATCAGCTGTGGGTCTAGATATGGTCAATCCAGGTTGCATCACAGCCGCTGAACGAATTTTGTAAGAATTTCTCTCTCTTTCACTGTCTTTGTTTCACGGGTTTTGAAAAGTAATTTATTTTTATAATGGGGTTTAGCTGCTTTTCACGGCTGTGTTTATGCCGCTTTACACCCCCTTGACTCACTTACGGAGAGATATCAATACATAGGTTTGAAGATTCTTACTAGTCAGATATATTCTTGTGCGGTGAATAGGGGGTGTTGAGTCCAGTTCACTGAAAAAGGAATAGGTCTTGTCTCTTACATATTGGGTTTATGGAACGGTATCGGAGCTAATTTGAAACCCTTGTTTTATGCATCACCCCACCTCACCTTTCCCGTTCAGCAGCCATAGTGTGTTTCCTAAACGTGTGACTCTGTTCTGTTTTGCAATTCAGTTCAAGTGTAGCGGTATTTACATTCCCTCTCTAAGTGATATCTTATGATAAGTGTCTTTTTCTGTGTGACTTATTTCACTTAGAATCGTCGTACCTAAATCCACTCATCGTGCTGCTATTAGCCTTATGACGTGGATTTCATGGCTGAGTGATATTCCATTGTACATGAGGACCACCACTTCTTTATCCATTTTTCTCTTTCCTAGGATATTTAAGGTGTAATGAAGTGGGGGTTCTTGTCAACAGAGCAGCCCTAAACTTTGGGGTGCCTGTGTCTTGCTGATTTTTAGTTTTCCCAATTTATACGCCCATGAGTGGAAGTGCCCTATGCTCTCCAAGCTGTGTTTTTTAGATGTTTCAGAACACACCGTACACTTCTCCAGAGTGACTGTTGGCAATTTACATCCCACCCATCAGCGTAGCAAGGCACCCATTTCTCCATGGCCGGTCCTGCATTTCTGGTTTGGACACTTTTTTCTGCATGGCCCTTTTGCCCGCTGGGAAGCGAGACTTCTTTGGAGCGCTGATTGGCCTTTCCAGGTTGCTTGGTTGGCCAAAAAGGGCGTATGCGTTTTTTCCTGAATATATTCAGGAAAAAACGCATACGCCCTTTTTGGCCAAGGGCATCATTGTCCACGTTTTGCCGCTTTTCATGTGCTTTCAAGGCGATTCGAATCTACCTCCTGAAATCTGTTTCCTGCAATTCTGCCTTGCTTTCAAAGCCTCTTCGTTGCCTTCCCTTAATATATTTGTGGACGAGAGGTATCATTTAAAACTCTGCAGGTTTGTGAATTGCAGTGCCCCTGAGCTCCATTTTTCAACTTGCTTTTTTGGGCGCTGGCCGCAAAAGCGCAGGATTGCTTCAGGCCCTCTTCTGGTTCTGGGAGGCAGGCTGAGCTTGTGCTTAATTCTTCTTCCTGATGGGAAAATAGAGTGACCTGTGCCTGTCCCAACACCTAGAACTAGTCTCTCATTGGTTCCCCCTCTTCCCGTTCATCCTCAGGACAAATTGCAACCTGTACGGAACAGGAGGTTAAAGGTGCTGATTCTCCAAGGAGGGAGATGGCTAGTAAATCGGCTGGAATGGCGAACCTGAGCAAAGGAGATGAGAAATGAGGTGCGTTTTAGAAACCTTTCCCGATCACACGGTGTACCATCTTCTGGGTTTCTCATGCCTGTTTTCGACGTAGGAAGACGCCCTTGAACCTGGAGATTTGGGACCCATGGGATGGGTACCATGCAGTATTACTTGAAAGGGTCTGCGTTGGCTCACCCAACCTCACCGAACCTCTCAGCCCCAAGAGTGTCCACCCTTATGTCTCAATCAGCTGTGGGTCTAGATATGGTCAATCCAGGTTGCATCACAGCCCCTGAACGAATTTTGTAAGAATTTCTCTCTCTTTCACTGTCTTTGTTTCACGGGTTTTGAAAAGTAATTTATTTTTATATTGGGGTTTAGCTGCTTTTCACGGCTGTGTTTATGCCGCTTTACACCCCCTTGACTCACTTACGGAGAGATATCAATACATAGGTTTGAAGATTCTTACTAGTCAGATATATTCTTGTGCGGTGAATAGGGGGTGTTGAGTCTAGTTCACTGAAAAAGGAATAGGTCTTGTCTCTTACATATTGGGTTTATGGAACGGTATCGGAGCTAATTTGAAACCCTTGTTTTATGCATCACCCCACCTCACCTTTCCCGTTCAGCAGCCATAGTGTGTTTCCTAAACGTGTGACTCTGTTCTGTTTTGCAATTCAGTTCAAGTGTAGCGGTTTTTACATTCCCTCTCTAAGTGATATCTTATGATAAGTGTCTTTTTCTGTGTGACTTATTTCACTTAGAATCTTCGTACCTAAATCCACTCATCGTGCTGCTACTAGCCTTATGACGTGGATTTCATGGCTGAGTGATATTCCATTGTACATGAGGACCCCAACTTCTTTATCCATTTTTCTCTTTCCTAGGATATTTAAGGTGTAATGAAGTGGGGGTTCTTGTCAACAGAGCAGCCCTAAACTTTGGGGTGCCTGTGTCTTGCTGATTTTTAGTTTTCCCAATTTATACGCCCATGAGTGGAAGTGCCCTATGCTCTCCAAGCTGTGTTTTTTAGATGTTTCAGAACACACCGTACACTTCTCCAGAGTGGCTGTTGGCAATTTACATCCCACCCATCAGCGTAGCAAGGCTCCCATTTCTCCATGGCCGGTCCTGCATTTCTGGTTTGGACACTTTTTTCCGCATGGCCCTTTTGCCCGCTGGGAAGCGAGACTTCTTTGGAGCGCTGATTGGCCTTTCCAGGTTGCTTGGTTGGCCAAAAAGGGCGTATGCGTTTTTTCCTGAATATATTCAGGAAAAAACGCATACGCCCTTTTTGGCCAAGGGCATCATTGTCCACGTTTTGCCGCTTTTCATGTGCTTTCAAGGCGATTCGAATCTACCTCCTGAAATCTGTTTCCTGCAATTCTGCCTTGCTTTCAAAGCCTCCTCGTTGCCTTTCCTTAATATATTTGTGGACGAGAGGTATCATTTAAAACTCTGCAGGTTTGTGAATTGCAGTGCCCCTGAGCTCCATTTTTCAACTCGCTTTTTTGGGAGCTGGCCGCAAAAGCGCAGGATTGCTTCAGGCCCTCTTCTGGTTCTGGGGGGCAGGCTGAGCTTGTGCTTAATTCTTCTTCCTGATGGGAAAATAGAGTGACCTGTGCCTGTCCCAACACCTAGAACTAGTCTCTCATTGGTTCCCCCTCTTCCCGTTCATCCTCAGGACAAATTGCAACCTGTACGGAACAGGAGGTTAAAGGTGCTGATTCTCCAAGGAGGGAGATGGCTAGTAAATCGGCTGGAATGGCGAACCTGAGCAAAGGAGATGAGAAATGAGGTGCGTTTTAGAAACCTTTCCCGATCACACGGTGTACCATCTTCTGGGTTTCTCATGCCTGTTTTCGACGTAGGAAGATGCCCTTGAACCTGGAGATTTGGGACCCATGGGATGGGTACCATGCAGTATTACTTGAAAGGGTCTGCGTTGGCTCACCCAACCTCACCGAACCTCTCAGCCCCAAGAGTGTCCACCCTTATGTCTCAATCAGCTGTGGGTCTAGATATGGTCAATCCAGGTTGCATCACAGCCCCTGAACGAATTTTGTAAGAATTTCTCTCTCTTTCACTGTCTTTGTTTCACGGGTTTTGAAAAGTAATTTATTTTTATAATGGGGTTTAGCTGCTTTTCACGGCTGTGTTTATGCCGCTTTACACCCCCTTGACTCACTTACGGAGAGATATCAATACATAGGTTTGAAGATTCTTACTAGTCAGATATATTCTTGTGCGGTGAATAGGGGGTGTTGAGTCCAGTTCACTGAAAAAGGAATAGGTCTTGTCTCTTACATATTGGGTTTATGGAACGGTATCGGAGCTAATTTGAAACCCTTGTTTTATGCATCACCCCACCTCACCTTTCCCGTTCAGCAGCCATAGTGTGTTTCCTAAACGTGTGACTCTGTTCTGTTTTGCAATTCAGTTCAAGTGTAGCGGTTTTTACATTCCGCCTCTAAGTGATATCTTATGATAAGTGTCTTTTCTGTGTGACTTATTTCACTTAGAATCGTCGTACCTAAATCCACTCATCGTGCTGCTACTAGCCTTATGACGTGGATTTCATGGCTGAGTGATATTCCATTGTACATGAGGACCACCACTTCTTTATCCATTTTTCTCTTTCCTAGGATATTTAAGGTGTAATGAAGTGGGGGTTCTTGTCCACAGAGCAGCCCTAAACTTTGGGGTGCCTGTGTCTTGCTGATTTTTAGTTTTCCCAATTTATACGCCCATGAGTGGAAGTGCCCTATGCTCTCCAAGCTGTGTTTTTTAGATGTTTCAGAACACACCGTACACTTCTCCAGAGTGGCTGTTGGCAATTTACATCCCACCCATCAGCGTAGCAAGGCTCCCATTTCTCCATGGCCGGTCCTGCATTTCTGGTTTGGACACTTTTTTCCGCATGGCCCTTTTGCCCGCTGGGAAGCGAGACTTCTTTGGAGCGCTGATTGGCCTTTCCAGGTTGCTTGGTTGGCCAAAAAGGGCGTATGCGTTTTTTCCTGAATATATTCAGGAAAAAACGCATACGCCCTTTTTGGCCAAGGGCATCATTGTCCACGTTTTGCCGCTTTTCATGTGCTTTCAAGGCGATTCGAATCTACCTCCTGAAATCTGTTTCCTGCAATTCTGCCTTGCTTTCAAAGCCTCTTCGTTGCCTTCCCTTAATATATTTGTGGACGAGAGGTATCATTTAAAACTCTGCAGGTTTGTGAATTGCAGTGCCCCTGAGCTCCATTTTTCAACTCGCTTTTTTGGGAGCTGGCCGCAAAAGCGCAGGATTGCTTCAGGCCCTCTTCTGGTTCTGGGGGGCAGGCTGAGCTTGTGCTTAATTCTTCTTCCTGATGGGAAAATAGAGTGACCTGTGCCTGTCCCAACACCTAGAGCTAGTCTCTCATTGGTTCCCCCTCTTCCCGTTCATCCTCAGGACAAATTGCAACCTGTACGGAACAGGAGGTTAAAGGTGCTGATTCTCCAAGGAGGGAGATGGCTAGTAAATCGGCTGGAATGGCGAACCCGAGCAAAGGAGATGAGAAATGAGGTGCGTTTTAGAAACCTTTCCCGATCACACGGTGTACCATCTTCTGGGTTTCTCATGCTTGTTTTCGACGTAGGAAGATGCCCTTGAACCTGGAGATTTGGGACCCATGGGATGGGTACCATGCAGTATTACTTGAAAGGGTCTGCGTTGGCTCACCCAACCTCACCGAACCTCTCAGCCCCAAGAGTGTCCACCCTTATGTCTCAATCAGCTGTGGGTCTACATATGGTCAATCCAGGTTGCATCACAGCCGCTGAACGAATTTTGTAAGAATTTCTCTCTCTTTCACTGTCTTTGTTTCACGGGTTTTGAAAAGTAATTTATTTTTATAATGGGGTTTAGCTGCTTTTCACGGCTGTGTTTATGCCGCTTTACACCCCCTTGACTCACTTACGGAGAGATATCAATACATAGGTTTGAAGATTCTTACTAGTCAGATATATTCTTGTGCGGTGAATAGGGGGTGTTGAGTCCAGTTCACTGAAAAAGGAATAGGTCTTGTCTCTTACATATTGGGTTTATGGAACGGTATCGGAGCTAATTTGAAACCCTTGTTTTATGCATCACCCCACCTCACCTTTCCCGTTCAGCAGCCATAGTGTGTTTCCTAAACGTGTGACTCTGTTCTGTTTTGCAATTCAGTTCAAGTGTAGCGGTTTTTACATTCCGCCTCTAAGTGATATCTTATGATAAGTGTCTTTTCTGTGTGACTTATTTCACTTAGAATCGTCGTACCTAAATCCACTCATCGTGCTGCTACTAGCCTTATGACGTGGATTTCATGGCTGAGTGATATTCCATTGTACATGAGGACCACCACTTCTTTATCCATTTTTCTCTTTCCTAGGATATTTAAGGTGTAATGAAGTGGGGGTTCTTGTCCACAGAGCAGCCCTAAACTTTGGGGTGCCTGTGTCTTGCTGATTTTTAGTTTTCCCAATTTATACGCCCATGAGTGGAAGTGCCCTATGCTCTCCAAGCTGTGTTTTTTAGATGTTTCAGAACACACCGTACACTTCTCCAGAGTGGCTGTTGGCAATTTACATCCCACCCATCAGCGTAGCAAGGCTCCCATTTCTCCATGGCCGGTCCTGCATTTCTGGTTTGGACACTTTTTCCGCATGGCCCTTTTGCCCGCTGGGAAGCGAGACTTCTTTGGAGCGCTGATTGGCCTTTCCAGGTTGCTTGGTTGGCCAAAAAGGGCGTATGCGTTTTTTCCTGAATATATTCAGGAAAAAACGCATACGCCCTTTTTGGCCAAGGGCATCATTGTCCACGTTTTGCCGCTTTTCATGTGCTTTCAAGGCGATTCGAATCTACCTCCTGAAATCTGTTTCCTGCAATTCTGCCTTGCTTTCAAAGCCTCTTCGTTGCCTTCCCTTAATATATTTGTGGACGAGAGGTATCATTTAAAACTCTGCAGGTTTGTGAATTGCAGTGCCCCTGAGCTCCATTTTTCAACTCGCTTTTTTGGGAGCTGGCCGCAAAAGCGCAGGATTGCTTCAGGCCCTCTTCTGGTTCTGGGGGGCAGGCTGAGCTTGTGCTTAATTCTTCTTCCTGATGGGAAAATAGAGTGACCTGTGCCTGTCCCAACACCTAGAGCTAGTCTCTCATTGGTTCCCCCTCTTCCCGTTCATCCTCAGGACAAATTGCAACCTGTACGGAACAGGAGGTTAAAGGTGCTGATTCTCCAAGGAGGGAGATGGCTAGTAAATCGGCTGGAATGGCGAACCCGAGCAAAGGAGATGAGAAATGAGGTGCGTTTTAGAAACCTTTCCCGATCACACGGTGTACCATCTTCTGGGTTTCTCATGCTTGTTTTCGACGTAGGAAGATGCCCTTGAACCTGGAGATTTGGGACCCATGGGATGGGTACCATGCAGTATTACTTGAAAGGGTCTGCGTTGGCTCACCCAACCTCACCGAACCTCTCAGCCCCAAGAGTGTCCACCCTTATGTCTCAATCAGCTGTGGGTCTACATATGGTCAATCCAGGTTGCATCACAGCCGCTGAACGAATTTTGTAAGAATTTCTCTCTCTTTCACTGTCTTTGTTTCACGGGTTTTGAAAAGTAATTTATTTTTATAATGGGGTTTAGCTGCTTTTCACGGCTGTGTTTATGCCGCTTTACACCCCCTTGACTCACTTACGGAGAGATATCAATACATAGGTTTGAAGATTCTTACTAGTCAGATATATTCTTGTGCGGTGAATAGGGGGTGTTGAGTCCAGTTCACTGAAAAAGGAATAGGTCTTGTCTCTTACATATTGGGTTTATGGAACGGTATCGGAGCTAATTTGAAACCCTTGTTTTATGCATCACCCCACCTCACCTTTCCCGTTCAGCAGCCATAGTGTGTTTCCTAAACCTGTGACTCTGTTCTGTTTTGCAATTCAGTTCAAGTGTAGCGGTTTTTACATTCCCTCTCTAAGTGATATCTTATGATAAGTGTCTTTTCTGTGTGACTTATTTCACTTAGAATCGTCGTACCTAAATCCACTCATCGTGCTGCTACTAGCCTTATGACGTGGATTTCATGGCTGAGTGATATTCCATTGTACATGAGGACCACCACTTCTTTATCCATTTTTCTCTTTCCTAGGATATTTAAGGTGTAATGAAGTGGGGGTTCTTGTCAACAGAGCAGCCCTAAACTTTGGGGTGCCTGTGTCTTGCTGATTCTTAGTTTTCCCAATTTATACGCCCATGAGTGGAAGTGCCCTATGCTCTCCAAGCTGTGTTTTTTAGATGTTTCAGAACACACCGTACACTTCTCCAGAGTGGCTGTTGGCAATTTACATCCCACCCATCAGCGTAGCAAGGCACCCATTTCTCCATGGCCGGTCCTGCATTTCTGGTTTGGACACTTTTTTCCGCATGGCCCTTTTGCCCGCTGGGAAGCGAGACTTCTTTGGAGCACTGATTGGCATTTCCAGGTTGCTTGGTTGGCCAAAAAGGGCGTATGCGTTTTTTCCTGAATATATTCAGGAAAAAACGCATACGCCCTTTTTGGCCAAGGGCATCATTGTCCACGTTTTGCCGCTTTTCATGTGCTTTCAAGGCGATTCGAATCTACCTCCTGAAATCTGTTTCCTGCAATTCTGCCTTGCTTTCAAAGCCTCTTCGTTGCCTTCCCTTAATATATTTGTGGACGAGAGGTATCATTTAAAACTCTGCAGGTTTGTGAATTGCAGTGCCCCTGAGCTCCATTTTTCAACTCGCTTTTTTGGGAGCTGGCCGCAAAAGCGCAGGATTGCTTCAGGCCCTCTTCTGGTTCTGGGGGGCAGGCTGAGCTTGTGCTTAATTCTTCTTCCTGATGGGAAAATAGAGTGACCTGTGCCTGTCCCAACACCTAGAGCTAGTCTCTCATTGGTTCCCCCTCTTCCCGTTCATCCTCAGGACAAATTGCAACCTGTACGGAACAGGAGGTTAAAGGTGCTGATTCTCCAAGGAGGGAGATGGCTAGTAAATCGGCTGGAATGGCGAACCCGAGCAAAGGAGATGAGAAATGAGGTGCGTTTTAGAAACCTTTCCCGATCACACGGTGTACCATCTTCTGGGTTTCTCATGCTTGTTTTCGACGTAGGAAGATGCCCTTGAACCTGGAGATTTGGGACCCATGGGATGGGTACCATGCAGTATTACTTGAAAGGGTCTGCGTTGGCTCACCCAACCTCACCGAACCTCTCAGCCCCAAGAGTGTCCACCCTTATGTCTCAATCAGCTGTGGGTCTACATATGGTCAATCCAGGTTGCATCACAGCCGCTGAACGAATTTTGTAAGAATTTCTCTCTCTTTCACTGTCTTTGTTTCACGGGTTTTGAAAAGTAATTTATTTTTATAATGGGGTTTAGCTGCTTTTCACGGCTGTGTTTATGCCGCTTTACACCCCCTTGACTCACTTACGGAGAGATATCAATACATAGGTTTGAAGATTCTTACTAGTCAGATATATTCTTGTGCGGTGAATAGGGGGTGTTGAGTCCAGTTCACTGAAAAAGGAATAGGTCTTGTCTCTTACATATTGGGTTTATGGAACGGTATCGGAGCTAATTTGAAACCCTTGTTTTATGCATCACCCCACCTCACCTTTCCCGTTCAGCAGCCATAGTGTGTTTCCTAAACCTGTGACTCTGTTCTGTTTTGCAATTCAGTTCAAGTGTAGCGGTTTTTACATTCCCTCTCTAAGTGATATCTTATGATAAGTGTCTTTTCTGTGTGACTTATTTCACTTAGAATCGTCGTACCTAAATCCACTCATCGTGCTGCTACTAGCCTTATGACGTGGATTTCATGGCTGAGTGATATTCCATTGTACATGAGGACCACCACTTCTTTATCCATTTTTCTCTTTCCTAGGATATTTAAGGTGTAATGAAGTGGGGGTTCTTGTCCACAGAGCAGCCCTAAACTTTGGGGTGCCTGTGTCTTGCTGATTTTTAGTTTTCCCAATTTATACGCCCATGAGTGGAAGTGCCCTATGCTCTCCAAGCTGTGTTTTTTAGATGTTTCAGAACACACCGTACACTTCTCCAGAGTGGCTGTTGGCAATTTACATCCCACCCATCAGCGTAGCAAGGCTCCCATTTCTCCATGGCCGGTCCTGCATTTCTGGTTTGGACACTTTTTTCCGCATGGCCCTTTTGCCCGCTGGGAAGCGAGACTTCTTTGGAGCGCTGATTGGCCTTTCCAGGTTGCTTGGTTGGCCAAAAAGGGCGTATGCGTTTTTTCCTGAATATATTCAGGAAAAAACGCATACGCCCTTTTTGGCCAAGGGCATCATTGTCCACGTTTTGCCGCTTTTCATGTGCTTTCAAGGCGATTCGAATCTACCTCCTGAAATCTGTTTCCTGCAATTCTGCCTTGCTTTCAAAGCCTCTTCGTTGCCTTCCCTTAATATATTTGTGGACGAGAGGTATCATTTAAAACTCTGCAGGTTTGTGAATTGCAGTGCCCCTGAGCTCCATTTTTCAACTCGCTTTTTTGGGAGCTGGCCGCAAAAGCGCAGGATTGCTTCAGGCCCTCTTCTGGTTCTGGGGGGCAGGCTGAGCTTGTGCTTAATTCTTCTTCCTGATGGGAAAATAGAGTGACCTGTGCCTGTCCCAACACCTAGAGCTAGTCTCTCATTGGTTCCCCCTCTTCCCGTTCATCCTCAGGACAAATTGCAACCTGTACGGAACAGGAGGTTAAAGGTGCTGATTCTCCAAGGAGGGAGATGGCTAGTAAATCGGCTGGAATGGCGAACCCGAGCAAAGGAGATGAGAAATGAGGTGCGTTTTAGAAACCTTTCCCGATCACACGGTGTACCATCTTCTGGGTTTCTCATGCTTGTTTTCGACGTAGGAAGATGCCCTTGAACCTGGAGATTTGGGACCCATGGGATGGGTACCATGCAGTATTACTTGAAAGGGTCTGCGTTGGCTCACCCAACCTCACCGAACCTCTCAGCCCCAAGAGTGTCCACCCTTATGTCTCAATCAGCTGTGGGTCTACATATGGTCAATCCAGGTTGCATCACAGCCGCTGAACGAATTTTGTAAGAATTTCTCTCTCTTTCACTGTCTTTGTTTCACGGGTTTTGAAAAGTAATTTATTTTTATAATGGGGTTTAGCTGCTTTTCACGGCTGTGTTTATGCCGCTTTACACCCCCTTGACTCACTTACGGAGAGATATCAATACATAGGTTTGAAGATTCTTACTAGTCAGATATATTCTTGTGCGGTGAATAGGGGGTGTTGAGTCCAGTTCACTGAAAAAGGAATAGGTCTTGTCTCTTACATATTGGGTTTATGGAACGGTATCGGAGCTAATTTGAAACCCTTGTTTTATGCATCACCCCACCTCACCTTTCCCGTTCAGCAGCCATAGTGTGTTTCCTAAACGTGTGACTCTGTTCTGTTTTGCAATTCAGTTCAAGTGTAGCGGTTTTTACATTCCGCCTCTAAGTGATATCTTATGATAAGTGTCTTTTCTGTGTGACTTATTTCACTTAGAATCGTCGTACCTAAATCCACTCATCGTGCTGCTACTAGCCTTATGACGTGGATTTCATGGCTGAGTGATATTCCATTGTACATGAGGACCACCACTTCTTTATCCATTTTTCTCTTTCCTAGGATATTTAAGGTGTAATGAAGTGGGGGTTCTTGTCCACAGAGCAGCCCTAAACTTTGGGGTGCCTGTGTCTTGCTGATTTTTAGTTTTCCCAATTTATACGCCCATGAGTGGAAGTGCCCTATGCTCTCCAAGCTGTGTTTTTTAGATGTTTCAGAACACACCGTACACTTCTCCAGAGTGGCTGTTGGCAATTTACATCCCACCCATCAGCGTAGCAAGGCTCCCATTTCTCCATGGCCGGTCCTGCATTTCTGGTTTGGACACTTTTTCCGCATGGCCCTTTTGCCCGCTGGGAAGCGAGACTTCTTTGGAGCGCTGATTGGCCTTTCCAGGTTGCTTGGTTGGCCAAAAAGGGCGTATGCGTTTTTTCCTGAATATATTCAGGAAAAAACGCATACGCCCTTTTTGGCCAAGGGCATCATTGTCCACGTTTTGCCGCTTTTCATGTGCTTTCAAGGCGATTCGAATCTACCTCCTGAAATCTGTTTCCTGCAATTCTGCCTTGCTTTCAAAGCCTCTTCGTTGCCTTCCCTTAATATATTTGTGGACGAGAGGTATCATTTAAAACTCTGCAGGTTTGTGAATTGCAGTGCCCCTGAGCTCCATTTTTCAACTCGCTTTTTTGGGAGCTGGCCGCAAAAGCGCAGGATTGCTTCAGGCCCTCTTCTGGTTCTGGGGGGCAGGCTGAGCTTGTGCTTAATTCTTCTTCCTGATGGGAAAATAGAGTGACCTGTGCCTGTCCCAACACCTAGAGCTAGTCTCTCATTGGTTCCCCCTCTTCCCGTTCATCCTCAGGACAAATTGCAACCTGTACGGAACAGGAGGTTAAAGGTGCTGATTCTCCAAGGAGGGAGATGGCTAGTAAATCGGCTGGAATGGCGAACCCGAGCAAAGGAGATGAGAAATGAGGTGCGTTTTAGAAACCTTTCCCGATCACACGGTGTACCATCTTCTGGGTTTCTCATGCTTGTTTTCGACGTAGGAAGATGCCCTTGAACCTGGAGATTTGGGACCCATGGGATGGGTACCATGCAGTATTACTTGAAAGGGTCTGCGTTGGCTCACCCAACCTCACCGAACCTCTCAGCCCCAAGAGTGTCCACCCTTATGTCTCAATCAGCTGTGGGTCTACATATGGTCAATCCAGGTTGCATCACAGCCGCTGAACGAATTTTGTAAGAATTTCTCTCTCTTTCACTGTCTTTGTTTCACGGGTTTTGAAAAGTAATTTATTTTTATAATGGGGTTTAGCTGCTTTTCACGGCTGTGTTTATGCCGCTTTACACCCCCTTGACTCACTTACGGAGAGATATCAATACATAGGTTTGAAGATTCTTACTAGTCAGATATATTCTTGTGCGGTGAATAGGGGGTGTTGAGTCCAGTTCACTGAAAAAGGAATAGGTCTTGTCTCTTACATATTGGGTTTATGGAACGGTATCGGAGCTAATTTGAAACCCTTGTTTTATGCATCACCCCACCTCACCTTTCCCGTTCAGCAGCCATAGTGTGTTTCCTAAACCTGTGACTCTGTTCTGTTTTGCAATTCAGTTCAAGTGTAGCGGTTTTTACATTCCCTCTCTAAGTGATATCTTATGATAAGTGTCTTTTCTGTGTGACTTATTTCACTTAGAATCGTCGTACCTAAATCCACTCATCGTGCTGCTACTAGCCTTATGACGTGGATTTCATGGCTGAGTGATATTCCATTGTACATGAGGACCACCACTTCTTTATCCATTTTTCTCTTTCCTAGGATATTTAAGGTGTAATGAAGTGGGGGTTCTTGTCAACAGAGCAGCCCTAAACTTTGGGGTGCCTGTGTCTTGCTGATTCTTAGTTTTCCCAATTTATACGCCCATGAGTGGAAGTGCCCTATGCTCTCCAAGCTGTGTTTTTTAGATGTTTCAGAACACACCGTACACTTCTCCAGAGTGGCTGTTGGCAATTTACATCCCACCCATCAGCGTAGCAAGGCACCCATTTCTCCATGGCCGGTCCTGCATTTCTGGTTTGGACACTTTTTTCCGCATGGCCCTTTTGCCCGCTGGGAAGCGAGACTTCTTTGGAGCACTGATTGGCATTTCCAGGTTGCTTGGTTGGCCAAAAAGGGCGTATGCGTTTTTTCCTGAATATATTCAGGAAAAAACGCATACGCCCTTTTTGGCCAAGGGCATCATTGTCCACGTTTTGCCGCTTTTCATGTGCTTTCAAGGCGATTCGAATCTACCTCCTGAAATCTGTTTCCTGCAATTCTGCCTTGCTTTCAAAGCCTCTTCGTTGCCTTCCCTTAATATATTTGTGGACGAGAGGTATCATTTAAAACTCTGCAGGTTTGTGAATTGCAGTGCCCCTGAGCTCCATTTTTCAACTCGCTTTTTTGGGAGCTGGCCGCAAAAGCGCAGGATTGCTTCAGGCCCTCTTCTGGTTCTGGGGGGCAGGCTGAGCTTGTGCTTAATTCTTCTTCCTGATGGGAAAATAGAGTGACCTGTGCCTGTCCCAACACCTAGAGCTAGTCTCTCATTGGTTCCCCCTCTTCCCGTTCATCCTCAGGACAAATTGCAACCTGTACGGAACAGGAGGTTAAAGGTGCTGATTCTCCAAGGAGGGAGATGGCTAGTAAATCGGCTGGAATGGCGAACCCGAGCAAAGGAGATGAGAAATGAGGTGCGTTTTAGAAACCTTTCCCGATCACACGGTGTACCATCTTCTGGGTTTCTCATGCTTGTTTTCGACGTAGGAAGATGCCCTTGAACCTGGAGATTTGGGACCCATGGGATGGGTACCATGCAGTATTACTTGAAAGGGTCTGCGTTGGCTCACCCAACCTCACCGAACCTCTCAGCCCCAAGAGTGTCCACCCTTATGTCTCAATCAGCTGTGGGTCTACATATGGTCAATCCAGGTTGCATCACAGCCGCTGAACGAATTTTGTAAGAATTTCTCTCTCTTTCACTGTCTTTGTTTCACGGGTTTTGAAAAGTAATTTATTTTTATAATGGGGTTTAGCTGCTTTTCACGGCTGTGTTTATGCCGCTTTACACCCCCTTGACTCACTTACGGAGAGATATCAATACATAGGTTTGAAGATTCTTACTAGTCAGATATATTCTTGTGCGGTGAATAGGGGGTGTTGAGTCCAGTTCACTGAAAAAGGAATAGGTCTTGTCTCTTACATATTGGGTTTATGGAACGGTATCGGAGCTAATTTGAAACCCTTGTTTTATGCATCACCCCACCTCACCTTTCCCGTTCAGCAGCCATAGTGTGTTTCCTAAACCTGTGACTCTGTTCTGTTTTGCAATTCAGTTCAAGTGTAGCGGTTTTTACATTCCCTCTCTAAGTGATATCTTATGATAAGTGTCTTTTCTGTGTGACTTATTTCACTTAGAATCGTCGTACCTAAATCCACTCATCGTGCTGCTACTAGCCTTATGACGTGGATTTCATGGCTGAGTGATATTCCATTGTACATGAGGACCACCACTTCTTTATCCATTTTTCTCTTTCCTAGGATATTTAAGGTGTAATGAAGTGGGGGTTCTTGTCAACAGAGCAGCCCTAAACTTTGGGGTGCCTGTGTCTTGCTGATTCTTAGTTTTCCCAATTTATACGCCCATGAGTGGAAGTGCCCTATGCTCTCCAAGCTGTGTTTTTTAGATGTTTCAGAACACACCGTACACTTCTCCAGAGTGGCTGTTGGCAATTTACATCCCACCCATCAGCGTAGCAAGGCACCCATTTCTCCATGGCCGGTCCTGCATTTCTGGTTTGGACACTTTTTTCCGCATGGCCCTTTTGCCCGCTGGGAAGCGAGACTTCTTTGGAGCACTGATTGGCATTTCCAGGTTGCTTGGTTGGCCAAAAAGGGCGTATGCGTTTTTTCCTGAATATATTCAGGAAAAAACGCATACGCCCTTTTTGGCCAAGGGCATCATTGTCCACGTTTTGCCGCTTTTCATGTGCTTTCAAGGCGATTCGAATCTACCTCCTGAAATCTGTTTCCTGCAATTCTGCCTTGCTTTCAAAGCCTCTTCGTTGCCTTCCCTTAATATATTTGTGGACGAGAGGTATCATTTAAAACTCTGCAGGTTTGTGAATTGCAGTGCCCCTGAGCTCCATTTTTCAACTCGCTTTTTTGGGAGCTGGCCGCAAAAGCGCAGGATTGCTTCAGGCCCTCTTCTGGTTCTGGGGGGCAGGCTGAGCTTGTGCTTAATTCTTCTTCCTGATGGGAAAATAGAGTGACCTGTGCCTGTCCCAACACCTAGAGCTAGTCTCTCATTGGTTCCCCCTCTTCCCGTTCATCCTCAGGACAAATTGCAACCTGTACGGAACAGGAGGTTAAAGGTGCTGATTCTCCAAGGAGGGAGATGGCTAGTAAATCGGCTGGAATGGCGAACCCGAGCAAAGGAGATGAGAAATGAGGTGCGTTTTAGAAACCTTTCCCGATCACACGGTGTACCATCTTCTGGGTTTCTCATGCTTGTTTTCGACGTAGGAAGATGCCCTTGAACCTGGAGATTTGGGACCCATGGGATGGGTACCATGCAGTATTACTTGAAAGGGTCTGCGTTGGCTCACCCAACCTCACCGAACCTCTCAGCCCCAAGAGTGTCCACCCTTATGTCTCAATCAGCTGTGGGTCTACATATGGTCAATCCAGGTTGCATCACAGCCGCTGAACGAATTTTGTAAGAATTTCTCTCTCTTTCACTGTCTTTGTTTCACGGGTTTTGAAAAGTAATTTATTTTTATAATGGGGTTTAGCTGCTTTTCACGGCTGTGTTTATGCCGCTTTACACCCCCTTGACTCACTTACGGAGAGATATCAATACATAGGTTTGAAGATTCTTACTAGTCAGATATATTCTTGTGCGGTGAATAGGGGGTGTTGAGTCCAGTTCACTGAAAAAGGAATAGGTCTTGTCTCTTACATATTGGGTTTATGGAACGGTATCGGAGCTAATTTGAAACCCTTGTTTTATGCATCACCCCACCTCACCTTTCCCGTTCAGCAGCCATAGTGTGTTTCCTAAACCTGTGACTCTGTTCTGTTTTGCAATTCAGTTCAAGTGTAGCGGTTTTTACATTCCCTCTCTAAGTGATATCTTATGATAAGTGTCTTTTCTGTGTGACTTATTTCACTTAGAATCGTCGTACCTAAATCCACTCATCGTGCTGCTACTAGCCTTATGACGTGGATTTCATGGCTGAGTGATATTCCATTGTACATGAGGACCACCACTTCTTTATCCATTTTTCTCTTTCCTAGGATATTTAAGGTGTAATGAAGTGGGGGTTCTTGTCAACAGAGCAGCCCTAAACTTTGGGGTGCCTGTGTCTTGCTGATTCTTAGTTTTCCCAATTTATACGCCCATGAGTGGAAGTGCCCTATGCTCTCCAAGCTGTGTTTTTTAGATGTTTCAGAACACACCGTACACTTCTCCAGAGTGGCTGTTGGCAATTTACATCCCACCCATCAGCGTAGCAAGGCTCCCATTTCTCCATGGCCGGTCCTGCATTTCTGGTTTGGACACTTTTTTCCGCATGGCCCTTTTGCCCGCTGGGAAGCGAGACTTCTTTGCAGCGCTGATTGGCCTTTCCAGGTTGCTTGGTTGGCCAAAAAGGGCGTATGCGTTTTTTCCTGAATATATTCAGGAAAAAACGCATACGCCCTTTTTGGCCAAGGGCATCATTGTCCACGTTTTGCCGCTTTTCATGTGCTTTCAAGGCGATTCGAATCTACCTCCTGAAATCTGTTTCCTGCAATTCTGCCTTGCTTTCAAAGCCTCTTCGTTGCCTTCCCTTAATATATTTGTGGACGAGAGGTATCATTTAAAACTCTGCAGGTTTGTGAATTGCAGTGCCCCTGAGCTCCATTTTTCAACTCGCTTTTTTGGGAGCTGGCCGCAAAAGCGCAGGATTGCTTCAGGCCCTCTTCTGGTTCTGGGAGGCAGGCTGAGCTTGTGCTTAATTCTTCTTCCTGATGGGAAAATAGAGTGACCTGTGCCTGTCCCAACACATAGAGCTAGTCTCTCATTGGTTCCCCCTCTTCCCGTTCATCCTCAGGACAAATTGCAACCTGTACGGAACAGGAGGTTAAAGGTGCTGATTCTCCAAGGAGGGAGACGGCTAGTAAATCGGCTGGAATGGCGAACCCGAGCAAAGGAGATGAGAAATGAGGTGCGTTTCAGAAACCTTTCCCGATCACACGGTGTACCATCTTCTGGGTTTCTCATGCCTGTTTTCGACGTAGGAAGATGCCCTTGAACCTGGAGATTTGGGACCCATGGGATGGGTACCATGCAGAATTACTTGAAAGGGTCTGCGTTGGCTCACCCAACCTCACCGAACCTCTCAGCCCCAAGAGTGTCCACCCTTATGTCTCAATCAGCTGTGGGTCTAGATATGGTCAATCCAGGTTGCATCACAGCCCCTGAACGAATTTTGTAAGAATTTCTCTCTCTTTCACTGTCTTTGTTTCACGGGTTTTGAAAAGTAATTTATTTTTATAATGGGGTTTAGCTGCTTTTCACGACTGTGTTTATGCCGCTTTACACCCCCTTGACTCACTTACGGAGAGATATCAATACATAGGTTTGAAGATTCTTACTAGTCAGATATATTCTTGTGCGGTGAATAGGGGGTGTTGAGTCCAGTTCACTGAAAAAGGAATAGGTCTTGTCTCTTACATATTGGGTTTATGGAACGGTATCGGAGCTAATTTGAAACCCTTGTTTTATGCATCACCCCACCTCACCTTTCCCGTTCAGCAGCCATAGTGTGTTTCCTAAACGTGTGACTCTGTTCTGTTTTGCAATTCAGTTCAAGTGTAGCGGTTTTTACATTCCGCCTCTAAGTGATATCTTATGATAAGTGTCTTTTCTGTGTGACTTATTTCACTTAGAATCGTCGTACCTAAATCCACTCATCGTGCTGCTACTAGCCTTATGACGTGGATTTCATGGCTGAGTGATATTCCATTGTACATGAGGACCACAACTTCTTTATCCATTTTTCTCTTTCCTAGGATATTTAAGGTGTAATGAAGTGGGGGTTCTTGTCCACAGAGCAGCCCTCAACTTTGGGGTGCCTGTGTCTTGCTGATTTTTAGTTTTCCCAATTTATACGCCCATGAGTGGAAGTGCCCTATGCTCTCCAAGCTGTGTTTTTTAGATGTTTCAGAACACACCGTACACTTCTCCAGAGTGGCTGTTGGCAATTTACATCCCACCCATCAGCGTAGCAAGGCTCCCATTTCTCCATGGCCGGTCCTGCATTTCTGGTTTGGACACTTTTTTCCGCATGGCCCTTTTGCCCGCTGGGAAGCGAGACTTCTTTGGAGCGCTGATTGGCCTTTCCAGGTTGCTTGGTTGGCCAAAAAGGGCGTATGCGTTTTTTCCTGAATATATTCAGGAAAAAACGCATACGCCCTTTTTGGCCAAGGGCATCATTGTCCACGTTTTGCCGCTTTTCATGTGCTTTCAAGGCGATTCGAATCTACCTCCTGAAAAATGTTTCCTGCAATTCTGCCTTGCTTTCAAAGCCTCTTCGTTGCCTTCCCTTAATATATTTGTGGACGAGAGGTATCATTTAAAACTCTGCAGGTTTGTGAATTGCAGTGCCCCTGAGCTCCATTTTTCAACTCGCTTTTTTGGGAGCTGGCCGCAAAAGCGCAGGATTGCTTCAGGCCCTCTTCTGGTTCTGGGGGGCAGGCTGAGCTTGTGCTTAATTCTTCTTCCTGATGGGAAAATAGAGTGACCTGTGCCTGTCCCAACACCTAGAGCTAGTCTCTCATTGGTTCCCCCTCTTCCCGTTCATCCTCAGGACAAATTGCAACCTGTACGGAACAGGAGGTTAAAGGTGCTGATTCTCCAAGGAGGGAGACGGCTAGTAAATGGGCTGGAATGGCGAACCTGAGCAAAGGAGATGAGAAATGAGGTGCGTTTTAGAAACCTTTCCCGATCACACGGTGTACCATCTTCTGGGTTTCTCATGCCTGTTTTCGACGTAGGAAGATGCCCTTGAACCTGGAGATTTGGGACCCATGGGATGGGTACCATGCAGTATTACTTGAAAGGGTCTGCGTTGGCTCACCCAACCTCACCGAACCTCTCAGCCCCAAGAGTGTCCACCCTTATGTCTCAATCAGCTGTGGGTCTAGATATGGTCAATCCAGGTTGCATCACAGCCCCTGAACGAATTTTGTAAGAATTTCTCTCTCTTTCACTGTCTTTGTTTCACGGGTTTTGAAAAGTAATTTATTTTTATAATGGGGTTTAGCTGCTTTTCACGACTGTGTTTATGCCGCTTTACACCCCCTTGACTCACTTACGGAGAGATATCAATACATAGGTTTGAAGATTCTTACTAGTCAGATATATTCTTGTGCGGTGAATAGGGGGTGTTGAGTCCAGTTCACTGAAAAAGGAATAGGTCTTGTCTCTTACATATTGGGTTTATGGAACGGTATCGGAGCTAATTTGAAACCCTTGTTTTATGCATCACCCCACCTCACCTTTCCCGTTCAGCAGCCATAGTGTGTTTCCTAAACGTGTGACTCTGTTCTGTTTTGCAATTCAGTTCAAGTGTAGCGGTTTTTACATTCCCTCTCTAAGTGATATCTTATGATAAGTGTCTTTTCTGTGTGACTTATTTCACTTAGAATCGTCGTACCTAAATCCACTCATCGTGCTGCTACTAGCCTTATGACGTGGATTTCATGGCTGAGTGATATTCCATTGTACATGAGGACCACAACTTCTTTATCCATTTTTCTCTTTCCTAGGATATTTAAGGTGTAATGAAGTGGGGGTTCTTGTCCACAGAGCAGCCCTAAACTTTGGGGTGCCTGTGTCTTGCTGATTTTTAGTTTTCCCAATTTATACGCCCATGAGTGGAAGTGCCCTATGCTCTCCAAGCTGTGTTTTTTAGATATTTCAGAACACACCGTACACTTCTCCAGAGTGGCTGTTGGCAATTTACATCCCACCCATCAGCGTAGCAAGGCTCCCATTTCTCCATGGCCGGTCCTGCATTTCTGGTTTGGACACTTTTTTCCGCATGGCCCTTTTGCCCGCTGGGAAGCGAGACTTCTTTGGAGCACTGATTGGCCTTTCCAGGTTGCTTGGTTGGCCAAAAATGGCGTATGCGTTTTTTCCTGAATATATTCAGGAAAAAACGCATACGCCCTTTTTGGCCAAGGGCATCATTGTCCACGTTTTGCC
The DNA here is from genome assembly GCF_949987535.1 of Balaenoptera acutorostrata. Classification (NCBI taxonomy): domain Eukaryota; kingdom Metazoa; phylum Chordata; class Mammalia; order Artiodactyla; family Balaenopteridae; genus Balaenoptera; species Balaenoptera acutorostrata. The sequence goes on from NW_026645927.1 coordinate 143,970, forward strand.
GCTTTTCATGTGCTTTCAAGGCGATTCGAATCTACCTCCTGAAATCTGTTTCCTGCAATTCTGCCTTGCTTTCAAAGCCTCTTCGTTGCCTTCCCTTAATATATTTGTGGACGAGAGGTATCATTTAAAACTCTGCAGGTTTGTGAATTGCAGTGCCCCTGAGCTCCATTTTTCAACCTGCTTTTTTGGGAGCTGGCCGCAAAAGCGCAGGATTGCTTCAGGCCCTCTTCTGGTTCTGGGAGGCAGGCTGAGCTTGTGCTTAATTCTTCTTCCTGATGGGAAAATAGAGTGACCTGTGCCTGTCCCAACACCTAGAGCTAGTCTCTCATTGGTTCCCCCTCTTCCCGTTCATCCTCAGGACAAATTGCAACCTGTACGGAACAGGAGGTTAAAGGTGCTGATTCTCCAAGGAGGGAGACGGCTAGTAAATCGGCTGGAATGGCGAACCTGAGCAAAGGAGATGAGAAATGAGGTGCGTTTTAGAAACCTTTCCCGATCACACGGTGTACCATCTTCTGGGTTTCTCATGCCTGTTTTCGACGTATGAAGATGCCCTTGAACCTGGAGATTTGGGACCCATGGGATGGGTACCATGCAGTATTACTTGAAAGGGTCTGCGTTGGCTCACCCAACCTCACCGAACCTCTCAGCCCCAAGAGTGTCCACCCTTATGTCTCAATCAGCTGTGGGTCTAGATATGGTCAATCCAGGTTGCATCACAGCCCCTGAACGAATTTTGTAAGAATTTCTCTCTCTTTCACTGTCTTTGTTTCACGGGTTTTGAAAAGTAATTTATTTTTATAATGGGGTTTAGCTGCTTTTCACGGCTGTGTTTATGCCGCTTTACACCCCCTTGACTCACTTACGGAGAGATATCAATACATAGGTTTGAAGATTCTTACTAGTCAGATATATTCTTGTGCGGTGAATAGGGGGTGTTGAGTCCAGTTCACTGAAAAAGGAATAGGTCTTGTCTCTTACATATTGGGTTTATGGAACGGTATCGGAGCTAATTTGAAACCCTTGTTTTATGCATCACCCCACCTCACCTTTCCCGTTCAGCAGCCATAGTGTGTTTCCTAAACGTGTGACTCTGTTCTGTTTTGCAATTCAGTTCAAGTGTAGCGGTTTTTACATTCCCTCTCTAAGTGATATCTTATGATAAGTGTCTTTTCTGTGTGACTTATTTCACTTAGAATCGTCGTACCTAAATCCACTCATCGTGCTGCTACTAGCCTTATGACGTGGATTTCATGGCTGAGTGATATTCCATTGTACATGAGGACCACCACTTCTTTATCCATTTTTCTCTTTCCTAGGATATTTAAGGTGTAATGAAGTGGGGGTTCTTGTCAACAGAGCAGCCCTAAACTTTGGGGTGCCTGTGTCTTGCTGATTCTTAGTTTTCCCAATTTATACGCCCATGAGTGGAAGTGCCCTATGCTCTCCAAGCTGTGTTTTTTAGATGTTTCAGAACACACCGTACACTTCTCCAGAGTGGCTGTTGGCAATTTACATCCCACCCATCAGCGTAGCAAGGCTCCCATTTCTCCATGGCCGGTCCTGCATTTCTGGTTTGGACACTTTTTTCCGCATGGCCCTTTTGCCCGCTGGGAAGCGAGACTTCTTTGGAGCGCTGATTGGCCTTTCCAGGTTGCTTGGTTGGCCAAAAAGGGCGTATGCGTTTTTTCCTGAATATATTCAGGAAAAAACGCATACGCCCTTTTTGGCCAAGGGCATCATTGTCCACGTTTTGCCGCTTTTCATGTGCTTTCAAGGCGATTCGAATCTACCTCCTGAAATCTGTTTCCTGCAATTCTGCCTTGCTTTCAAAGCCTCTTCGTTGCCTTCCCTTAATATATTTGTGGACGAGAGGTATCATTTAAAACTCTGCAGGTTTGTTAATTGCAGTGCCCCTGAGCTCCATTTTTCAACTTGCTTTTTTGGGAGATGGCCGCCAAAGCGCAGGATTGCTTCAGGCCCTCTTCTGGTTCTGGGGGGCAGGCTGAGCTTGTGCTTAATTCTTCTTCCTGATGGGAAAATAGAGTGACCTGTGCCTGTCCCAACACCTAGAGCTAGTCTCTCATTGGTTCCCCCTCTTCCCCTTCATCCTCAGGACAAATTGCAACCTGTACGGAACAGGAGGTTAAAGGTGCTGATTCTCCAAGGAGGGAGATGGCTAGTAAATCGGCTGGAATGGCGAACCCGAGCAAAGGAGATGAGAAATGAGGTGCGTTTTAGAAACCTTTCCCGATCACACGGTGTACCATCTTCTGGGTTTCTCATGCCTGTTTTCGACGTAGGAAGATGCCCTTGAACCTGGAGATTTGGGACCCATGGGATGGGTACCATGCAGTATTACTTGAAAGGGTCTGCGTTGGCTCACCCAACCTCACCGAACCTCTCAGCCCCAAGAGTGTCCACCCTTATGTCTCAATCAGCTGTGGGTCTAGATATGGTCAATCCAGGTTGCATCACAGCCCCTGAACGAATTTTGTAAGAATTTCTCTCTCTTTCACTGTCTTTGTTTCACGGGTTTTGAAAAGTAATTTATTTTTATAATGGGGTTTAGCTGCTTTTCACGGCTGTGTTTATGCCGCTTTACACCCCCTTGACTCACTTACGGAGAGATATCAATACATAGGTTTGAAGATTCTTACTAGTCAGATATATTCTTGTGCGGTGAATAGGGGGTGTTGAGTCCAGTTCACTGAAAAAGGAATAGGTCTTGTCTCTTACATATTGGGTTTATGGAACGGTATCGGAGCTAATTTGAAACCCTTGTTTTATGCATCACCCCACCTCACCTTTCCCGTTCAGCAGCCATAGTGTGTTTCCTAAACGTGTGACTCTGTTCTGTTTTGCAATTCAGTTCAAGTGTAGTGGTTTTTACATTCCCTCTCTAAGTGATATCTTATGATAAGTGTCTTTTCTGTGTGACTTATTTCACTTAGAATCGTCGTACCTAAATCCACTCATCGTGCTGCTACTAGCCTTATGACGTGGATTTCATGGCTGAGTGATATTCCATTGTACATGAGGACCCCAACTTCTTTATCCATTTTTCTCTTTCCTAGGATATTTAAGGTGTAATGAAGTGGGGGTTCTTGTCAACAGAGCAGCCCTAAACTTTGGGGTGCCTGTGTCTTGCTGATTTTTAGTTTTCCCAATTTATACGCCCATGAGTGGAAGTGCCCTATGCTCTCCAAGCTGTGTTTTTTAGATGTTTCAGAACACACCGTACACTTCTCCAGAGTGGCTGTTGGCAATTTACATCCCACCCATCAGCGTAGCAAGGCTCCCATTTCTCCATGGCCGTCCTGCATTTCTGGTTTGGACACTTTTTTCCGCATGGCCCTTTTGCCCGCTGGGAAGCGAGACTTCTTTGGAGCGCTGATTGGGCCTTTCCAGGTTGCTTGGTTGGCCAAAAAGGGCGTATGCGTTTTTTCCTGAATATATTCAGGAAAAAACGCATACGCCCTTTTTGGCCAAGGGCATCATTGTCCACGTTTTGCCGCTTTTCATGTGCTTTCAAGGCGATTCGAATCTACCTCCTGAAATCTGTTTCCTGCAATTCTGCCTTGCTTTCAAAGCCTCTTCGTTGCCTTCCCTTAATATATTTGTGGACGAGAGGTATCATTTAAAACTCTGCAGGTTTGTGAATTGCAGTGCCCCTGAGCTCCATTTTTCAACTCGCTTTTTTGGGAGCTGGCCGCAAAAGCGCAGGATTGCTTCAGGCCCTCTTCTGGTTCTGGGGGGCAGGCTGAGCTTGTGCTTATTTCTTCTTCCTGATGGGAAAATAGAGTGACCTGTGCCTGTCCCAACACCTAGAGCTAGTCTCTCATTGGTTCCCCCTCTTCCCCTTCATCCTCAGGACAAATTGCAACCTGTACGGAACAGGTGGTTAAAGGTGCTGATTCTCCAAGGAGGGAGATGGCTAGTAAATCGGCTGAATGGCGAACCCGAGCAAAGGAGATGAGAAATGAGGTGCGTTTTAGAAACCTTTCCCGATCACACGGTGTACCATCTTCTGGGTTTCTCATGCCTGTTTTCGACGTAGGAAGATGCCCTTGAACCTGGAGATTTGGGACCCATGGATGGGTACCATGCAGTATTACTTGAAAGGGTCTGCGTTGGCTCACCCAACCTCACCGAACCTCTCAGCCCCAAGAGTGTCCACCCTTATGTCTCAATCAGCTGTGGGTCTAGATATGGTCAATCCAGGTTGCATCACAGCCCCTGAACGAATTTTGTAAGAATTTCTCTCTCTTTCACTGTCTTTGTTTCACGGGTTTTGAAAAGTAATTTATTTTTATATTGGGGTTTAGCTGCTTTTCACGGCTGTGTTTATGCCGCTTTACACCCCCCTTGACTCACTTACGGAGAGATATCAATACATAGGTTTGAAGATTCTTACTAGTCAGATATATTCTTGTGCGGTGAATAGGGGGGTGTTGAGTCCAGTTCACTGAAAAAGGAATAGGTCTTGTCTCTTACATATTGGGTTTATGGAACGGTATCGGAGCTAATTTGAAACCCTTGTTTTATGCATCACCCCACCTCACCTTTCCCGTTCAGCAGCCATAGTGTGTTTCCTAAACCTGTGACTCTGTTCTGTTTTGCAATTCAGTTCAAGTGTAGCGGTTTTTTACATTCCCTCTCTAAGTGATATCTTAGATAAGTGTCTTTTTCTGTGTGACTTATTTCACTTAGAATCTTCGTACCTAAATCCACTCATCGTGCTGCTACTAGCCTTATGACGTTGATTTCATGGCTGAGTGATATTCCATTGTACATGAGGACCCCAACTTCTTTATCCATTTTTCTCTTTCCTAGTATATTTAAGGTGTAATGAAGTGGGGGTTCTTGTCAACAGAGCAGCCCTAAACTTTGGGGTGCCTGTGTCTTGCTGATTTTTAGTTTTCCCAATTTATACGCCCATGAGTGGAAGTGCCCTATGCTCTCCAAGCTGTGTTTTTTAGATGTTTCAGAACACACCGTACACTTCTCCAGAGTGGCTGTTGGCAATTTACATCCCACCCATCAGCGTAGCAAGGCTCCCATTTCTCCATGGCCGGTCCTGCATTTCTGGTTTGGACACTTTTTTCCGCATGGCCCTTTTGCCCGCTGGGAAGCGAGACTTCTTTGCAGCGCTGATTGGCCTTTCCAGGTTGCTTGGTTGGCCAAAAAGGGCGTATGCGTTTTTTCCTGAATATATTCAGGAAAAAACGCATACGCCCTTTTTGGCCAAGGGCATCATTGTCCACGTTTTGCCGCTTTTCATGTGCTTTCAAGGCGATTCGAATCTACCTCCTGAAATCTGTTTCCTGCAATTCTGCCTTGCTTTCAAAGCCTCTTCGTTGCCTTCCCTTAGTATATTTGTGGACGAGAGGTATCATTTAAAACTCTGCAGGTTTGTGAATTGCAGTGCCCCTGAGCTCCATTTTTCAACTCGCTTTTTTGGGAGCTGGCCGCAAAAGCGCAGGATTGCTTCAGGCCCTCTTCTGGTTCTGGGGGGCAGGCTGAGCTTGTGCTTAATTCTTCTTCCTGATGGGAAAATAGAGTGACCTGTGCCTGTCCCAACACCTAGAGCTAGTCTCTCATTGGTTCCCCCTCTTCCCGTTCATCCTCAGGACAATTTGCAACCTGAACGGAACAGGAGGTTAAAGGTGCTGATTCTCCAAGGAGGGAGATGGCTAGTAAATCGGCTGGAATGGCGAACCCGAGCAAAGGAGATGAGAAATGAGGTGCGTTTTAGAAACCTTTCCCGATCACACGGTGTACCATCTTCTGGGTTTCTCATGCCTGTTTTCGACGTAGGAAGATGCCCTTGAACCTGGAGATTTGGGACCCATGGGATGGGTACCATGCAGTATTACCTGAAAGGGTCTGCGTTGGCTCACCCAACCTCACCGAACCTCTCAGCCCCAAGAGTGTCCACCCTTATGTCTCAATCAGCTGTGGGTCTAGATATGGTCAATCCAGGTTGCATCACAGCCCCTGAACGAATTTTGTAAGAATTTCTCTCTCTTTCACTGTCTTTGTTTCACGGGTTTTGAAAAGTAATTTATTTTTATATTGGGGTTTAGCTGCTTTTCACGGCTGTGTTTATGCCGCTTTACACCCCCTTGACTCACTTACGGAGAGATATCAATACATAGGTTTGAAGATTCTTACTAGTCAGATATATTCTTGTGCGGTGAATAGGGGGTGTTGAGTCCAGTTCACTGAAAAAGGAATAGGTCTTGTCTCTTACATATTGGGTTTATGGAACGGTATCGGAGCTAATTTGAAACCCTTGTTTTATGCATCACCCCACCTCACCTTTCCCGTTCAGCAGCCATAGTGTGTTTCCTAAACGTGTGACTCTGTTCTGTTTTGCAATTCAGTTCAAGTGTAGCGGTTTTTACATTCCCTCTCTAAGTGATATCTTATGATAAGTGTCTTTTCTGTGTGACTTATTTCACTTAGAATCGTCGTACCTAAATCCACTCATCGTGCTGCTACTAGCCTTATGACGTGGATTTCATGGCTGAGTGATATTCCATTGTACATGAGGACCACCACTTCTTTATCCATTTTTCTCATTCCTAGGATATTTAAGGTGTAATGAAGTGGGGGTTCTTGTCAACAGAGCAGCCCTAAACTTTGGGGTGCCTGTGTCTTGCTGATTTTTAGTTTTCCCAATTTATACGCCCATGAGTGGAAGTGCCCTATGCTCTCCAAGCTGTGTTTTTTAGATGTTTCAGAACACACCGTACACTTCTCCAGAGTGGCTGTTGGCAATTTACATCCCACCCATCAGCGTAGCAAGGCACCCATTTCTCCATGGCCGGTCCTGCATTTCTGGTTTGGACACTTTTTTCCGCATGGCCCTTTTGCCCGCTGGGAAGCGAGACTTCTTTGGAGCACTGATTGGCCTTTCCAGGTTGCTTGGTTGGCCAAAAAGGGCGTATGCGTTTTTTCCTGAATATATTCAGGAAAAAACGCATACGCCCTTTTTGGCCAAGGGCATCATTGTCCACGTTTTGCCGCTTTTCATGTGCTTTCAAGGCGATTCGAATCTACCTCCTGAAATCTGTTTCCTGCAATTCTGCCTTGCTTTCAAAGCCTCTTCGTTGCCTTCCCTTAATATATTTGTGGACGAGAGGTATCATTTAAAACTCTGCAGGTTTGTGAATTGCAGTGCCCCTGAGCTCCATTTTTCAACTTGCTTTTTTGGGAGCTGGCCGCAAAAGCGCAGGATTGCTTCAGGCCCTCTTCTGGTTCTGGGAGGCAGGCTGAGCTTGTGCTTAATTCTTCTTCCTGATGGGAAAATAGAGTGACCTGTGCCTGTCCCAACACCTAGAGCTAGTCTCTCATTGGTTCCCCCTCTTCCCGTTCATCCTCAGGACAAATTGCAACCTGTACAGAACAGGAGGTTAAAGGTGCTGATTCTCCAAGAGGGAGACGGCTAGTAAATCGGCTGGAATGGCGAACCTGAGCAAAGGAGATGAGAAATGAGGTGCGTTTTAGAAACCTTTCCCTATCACACGGTGTACCATCTTCTGGGTTTCTCATGCCTGTTTTCGACGTAGGAAGATGCCCTTGAACCTGGAGATTTGGGACCCATGGGATGGGTACCATGCAGTATTACTTGAAAGGGTCTGCGTTGGCTCACCCAACCTCACCGAACCTCTCAGCCCCAAGAGTGTCCACCCTTATGTCTCAATCAGCTGTGGGTCTAGATATGGTCAATCCAGGTTGCATCACAGCTCCTGAACGAATTTTGTAAGAATTTCTCTCTCTTTCACTGTCTTTGTTTCACGGGTTTTGAAAAGTAATTTATTTTTATAATGGGGTTTAGCTGCTTTTCACGGCTGTGTTTATGCCGCTTTACACCCCCTTGACTCACTTACGGAGAGATATCAATACATAGGTTTGAAGATTCTTACTAGTCAGATATATTCTTGTGCGGTGAATAGGGGGTGTTGAGTCCAGTTCACTGAAAAAGGAATAGGTCTTGTCTCTTACATATTGGGTTTATGGAACGGTATCGGAGCTAATTTGAAACCCTTGTTTTATGCATCACCCCACCTCACCTTTCCCGTTCAGCAGCCATAGTGTGTTTCCTAAACGTGTGACTCTGTTCTGTTTTGCAATTCAGTTCAAGTGTAGCGGTTTTTACATTCCCTCTCTAAGTGATATCTTATGATAAGTGTCTTTTCTGTGTGACTTATTTCACTTAGAATCGTCGTACCTAAATCCACTCATCGTGCTGCTACTAGCCTTATGACGTGGATTTCATGGCTGAGTGATATTCCATTGTACATGAGGACCACAACTTCTTTATCCATTTTTCTCTTTCCTAGGATATTTAAGGTGTAATGAAGTGGGGGTTCTTGTCCACAGAGCAGCCCTAAACTTTGGGGTGCCTGTGTCTTGCTGATTTTTAGTTTTCCCAATTTATACGCCCATGAGTGGAAGTGCCCTATGCTCTCCAAGCTGTGTTTTTTAGATATTTCAGAACACACCGTACACTTCTCCAGAGTGGCTGTTGGCAATTTACATCCCACCCATCAGCGTAGCAAGGCTCCCATTTCTCCATGGCCGGTCCTGCATTTCTGGTTTGGACACTTTTTTCCGCATGGCCCTTTTGCCCGCTGGGAAGCGAGACTTCTTTGGAGCACTGATTGGCCTTTCCAGGTTGCTTGGTTGGCCAAAAATGGCGTATGCGTTTTTTCCTGAATATATTCAGGAAAAAACGCATACGCCCTTTTTGGCCAAGGGCATCATTGTCCACGTTTTGCCGCTTTTCATGTGCTTTCAAGGCGATTCGAATCTACCTCCTGAAATCTGTTTCCTGCAATTCTGCCTTGCTTTCAAAGCCTCTTCGTTGCCTTCCCTTAATATATTTGTGGACGAGAGGTATCATTTAAAACTCTGCAGGTTTGTGAATTGCAGTGCCCCTGAGCTCCATTTTTCAACCTGCTTTTTTGGGAGCTGGCCGCAAAAGCGCAGGATTGCTTCAGGCCCTCTTCTGGTTCTGGGAGGCAGGCTGAGCTTGTGCTTAATTCTTCTTCCTGATGGGAAAATAGAGTGACCTGTGCCTGTCCCAACACCTAGAGCTAGTCTCTCATTGGTTCCCCCTCTTCCCGTTCATCCTCAGGACAAATTGCAACCTGTACGGAACAGGAGGTTAAAGGTGCTGATTCTCCAAGGAGGGAGACGGCTAGTAAATCGGCTGGAATGGCGAACCTGAGCAAAGGAGATGAGAAATGAGGTGCGTTTTAGAAACCTTTCCCGATCACACGGTGTACCATCTTCTGGGTTTCTCATGCCTGTTTTCGACGTATGAAGATGCCCTTGAACCTGGAGATTTGGGACCCATGGGATGGGTACCATGCAGTATTACTTGAAAGGGTCTGCGTTGGCTCACCCAACCTCACCGAACCTCTCAGCCCCAAGAGTGTCCACCCTTATGTCTCAATCAGCTGTGGGTCTAGATATGGTCAATCCAGGTTGCATCACAGCCCCTGAACGAATTTTGTAAGAATTTCTCTCTCTTTCACTGTCTTTGTTTCACGGGTTTTGAAAAGTAATTTATTTTTATAATGGGGTTTAGCTGCTTTTCACGGCTGTGTTTATGCCGCTTTACACCCCCTTGACTCACTTACGGAGAGATATCAATACATAGGTTTGAAGATTCTTACTAGTCAGATATATTCTTGTGCGGTGAATAGGGGGTGTTGAGTCCAGTTCACTGAAAAAGGAATAGGTCTTGTCTCTTACATATTGGGTTTATGGAACGGTATCGGAGCTAATTTGAAACCCTTGTTTTATGCATCACCCCACCTCACCTTTCCCGTTCAGCAGCCATAGTGTGTTTCCTAAACGTGTGACTCTGTTCTGTTTTGCAATTCAGTTCAAGTGTAGCGGTTTTTACATTCCCTCTCTAAGTGATATCTTATGATAAGTGTCTTTTCTGTGTGACTTATTTCACTTAGAATCGTCGTACCTAAATCCACTCATCGTGCTGCTACTAGCCTTATGACGTGGATTTCATGGCTGAGTGATATTCCATTGTACATGAGGACCACCACTTCTTTATCCATTTTTCTCTTTCCTAGGATATTTAAGGTGTAATGAAGTGGGGGTTCTTGTCAACAGAGCAGCCCTAAACTTTGGGGTGCCTGTGTCTTGCTGATTCTTAGTTTTCCCAATTTATACGCCCATGAGTGGAAGTGCCCTATGCTCTCCAAGCTGTGTTTTTTAGATGTTTCAGAACACACCGTACACTTCTCCAGAGTGGCTGTTGGCAATTTACATCCCACCCATCAGCGTAGCAAGGCTCCCATTTCTCCATGGCCGGTCCTGCATTTCTGGTTTGGACACTTTTTTCCGCATGGCCCTTTTGCCCGCTGGGAAGCGAGACTTCTTTGGAGCGCTGATTGGCCTTTCCAGGTTGCTTGGTTGGCCAAAAAGGGCGTATGCGTTTTTTCCTGAATATATTCAGGAAAAAACGCATACGCCCTTTTTGGCCAAGGGCATCATTGTCCACGTTTTGCCGCTTTTCATGTGCTTTCAAGGCGATTCGAATCTACCTCCTGAAATCTGTTTCCTGCAATTCTGCCTTGCTTTCAAAGCCTCTTCGTTGCCTTCCCTTAATATATTTGTGGACGAGAGGTATCATTTAAAACTCTGCAGGTTTGTTAATTGCAGTGCCCCTGAGCTCCATTTTTCAACTTGCTTTTTTGGGAGATGGCCGCCAAAGCGCAGGATTGCTTCAGGCCCTCTTCTGGTTCTGGGGGGCAGGCTGAGCTTGTGCTTAATTCTTCTTCCTGATGGGAAAATAGAGTGACCTGTGCCTGTCCCAACACCTAGAGCTAGTCTCTCATTGGTTCCCCCTCTTCCCCTTCATCCTCAGGACAAATTGCAACCTGTACGGAACAGGAGGTTAAAGGTGCTGATTCTCCAAGGAGGGAGATGGCTAGTAAATCGGCTGGAATGGCGAACCCGAGCAAAGGAGATGAGAAATGAGGTGCGTTTTAGAAACCTTTCCCGATCACACGGTGTACCATCTTCTGGGTTTCTCATGCCTGTTTTCGACGTAGGAAGATGCCCTTGAACCTGGAGATTTGGGACCCATGGGATGGGTACCATGCAGTATTACTTGAAAGGGTCTGCGTTGGCTCACCCAACCTCACCGAACCTCTCAGCCCCAAGAGTGTCCACCCTTATGTCTCAATCAGCTGTGGGTCTAGATATGGTCAATCCAGGTTGCATCACAGCCCCTGAACGAATTTTGTAAGAATTTCTCTCTCTTTCACTGTCTTTGTTTCACGGGTTTTGAAAAGTAATTTATTTTTATAATGGGGTTTAGCTGCTTTTCACGGCTGTGTTTATGCCGCTTTACACCCCCTTGACTCACTTACGGAGAGATATCAATACATAGGTTTGAAGATTCTTACTAGTCAGATATATTCTTGTGCGGTGAATAGGGGGTGTTGAGTCCAGTTCACTGAAAAAGGAATAGGTCTTGTCTCTTACATATTGGGTTTATGGAACGGTATCGGAGCTAATTTGAAACCCTTGTTTTATGCATCACCCCACCTCACCTTTCCCGTTCAGCAGCCATAGTGTGTTTCCTAAACGTGTGACTCTGTTCTGTTTTGCAATTCAGTTCAAGTGTAGTGGTTTTTACATTCCCTCTCTAAGTGATATCTTATGATAAGTGTCTTTTCTGTGTGACTTATTTCACTTAGAATCGTCGTACCTAAATCCACTCATCGTGCTGCTACTAGCCTTATGACGTGGATTTCATGGCTGAGTGATATTCCATTGTACATGAGGACCCCAACTTCTTTATCCATTTTTCTCTTTCCTAGGATATTTAAGGTGTAATGAAGTGGGGGTTCTTGTCAACAGAGCAGCCCTAAACTTTGGGGTGCCTGTGTCTTGCTGATTTTTAGTTTTCCCAATTTATACGCCCATGAGTGGAAGTGCCCTATGCTCTCCAAGCTGTGTTTTTTAGATGTTTCAGAACACACCGTACACTTCTCCAGAGTGGCTGTTGGCAATTTACATCCCACCCATCAGCGTAGCAAGGCTCCCATTTCTCCATGGCCGGTCCTGCATTTCTGGTTTGGACACTTTTTTCCGCATGGCCCTTTTGCCCGCTGGGAAGCGAGACTTCTTTGGAGCGCTGATTGGCCTTTCCAGGTTGCTTGGTTGGCCAAAAAGGGCGTATGCGTTTTTTCCTGAATATATTCAGGAAAAAACGCATACGCCCTTTTTGGCCAAGGGCATCATTGTCCACGTTTTGCCGCTTTTCATGTGCTTTCAAGGCGATTCGAATCTACCTCCTGAAATCTGTTTCCTGCAATTCTGCCTTGCTTTCAAAGCCTCTTCGTTGCCTTCCCTTAATATATTTGTGGACGAGAGGTATCATTTAAAACTCTGCAGGTTTGTGAATTGCAGTGCCCCTGAGCTCCATTTTTCAACTCGCTTTTTTGGGAGCTGGCCGCAAAAGCGCAGGATTGCTTCAGGCCCTCTTCTGGTTCTGGGGGGCAGGCTGAGCTTGTGCTTATTTCTTCTTCCTGATGGGAAAATAGAGTGACCTGTGCCTGTCCCAACACCTAGAGCTAGTCTCTCATTGGTTCCCCCTCTTCCCCTTCATCCTCAGGACAAATTGCAACCTGTACGGAACAGGAGGTTAAAGGTGCTGATTCTCCAAGGAGGGAGATGGCTAGTAAATCGGCTGGAATGGCGAACCCGAGCAAAGGAGATGAGAAATGAGGTGCGTTTTAGAAACCTTTCCCGATCACACGGTGTACCATCTTCTGGGTTTCTCATGCCTGTTTTCGACGTAGGAAGATGCCCTTGAACCTGGAGATTTGGGACCCATGGGATGGGTACCATGCAGTATTACTTGAAAGGGTCTGCGTTGGCTCACCCAACCTCACCGAACCTCTCAGCCCCAAGAGTGTCCACCCTTATGTCTCAATCAGCTGTGGGTCTAGATATGGTCAATCCAGGTTGCATCACAGCCCCTGAACGAATTTTGTAAGAATTTCTCTCTCTTTCACTGTCTTTGTTTCACGGGTTTTGAAAAGTAATTTATTTTTATATTGGGGTTTAGCTGCTTTTCACGGCTGTGTTTATGCCGCTTTACACCCCCTTGACTCACTTACGGAGAGATATCAATACATAGGTTTGAAGATTCTTACTAGTCAGATATATTCTTGTGCGGTGAATAGGGGGTGTTGAGTCCAGTTCACTGAAAAAGGAATAGGTCTTGTCTCTTACATATTGGGTTTATGGAACGGTATCGGAGCTAATTTGAAACCCTTGTTTTATGCATCACCCCACCTCACCTTTCCCGTTCAGCAGCCATAGTGTGTTTCCTAAACCTGTGACTCTGTTCTGTTTTGCAATTCAGTTCAAGTGTAGCGGTTTTTACATTCCCTCTCTAAGTGATATCTTATGATAAGTGTCTTTTTCTGTGTGACTTATTTCACTTAGAATCTTCGTACCTAAATCCACTCATCGTGCTGCTACTAGCCTTATGACGTTGATTTCATGGCTGAGTGATATTCCATTGTACATGAGGACCCCAACTTCTTTATCCATTTTTCTCTTTCCTAGTATATTTAAGGTGTAATGAAGTGGGGGTTCTTGTCAACAGAGCAGCCCTAAACTTTGGGGTGCCTGTGTCTTGCTGATTTTTAGTTTTCCCAATTTATACGCCCATGAGTGGAAGTGCCCTATGCTCTCCAAGCTGTGTTTTTTAGATGTTTCAGAACACACCGTACACTTCTCCAGAGTGGCTGTTGGCAATTTACATCCCACCCATCAGCGTAGCAAGGCTCCCATTTCTCCATGGCCGGTCCTGCATTTCTGGTTTGGACACTTTTTTCCGCATGGCCCTTTTGCCCGCTGGGAAGCGAGACTTCTTTGCAGCGCTGATTGGCCTTTCCAGGTTGCTTGGTTGGCCAAAAAGGGCGTATGCGTTTTTTCCTGAATATATTCAGGAAAAAACGCATACGCCCTTTTTGGCCAAGGGCATCATTGTCCACGTTTTGCCGCTTTTCATGTGCTTTCAAGGCGATTCGAATCTACCTCCTGAAATCTGTTTCCTGCAATTCTGCCTTGCTTTCAAAGCCTCTTCGTTGCCTTCCCTTAGTATATTTGTGGACGAGAGGTATCATTTAAAACTCTGCAGGTTTGTGAATTGCAGTGCCCCTGAGCTCCATTTTTCAACTCGCTTTTTTGGGAGCTGGCCGCAAAAGCGCAGGATTGCTTCAGGCCCTCTTCTGGTTCTGGGGGGCAGGCTGAGCTTGTGCTTAATTCTTCTTCCTGATGGGAAAATAGAGTGACCTGTGCCTGTCCCAACACCTAGAGCTAGTCTCTCATTGGTTCCCCCTCTTCCCGTTCATCCTCAGGACAATTTGCAACCTGAACGGAACAGGAGGTTAAAGGTGCTGATTCTCCAAGGAGGGAGATGGCTAGTAAATCGGCTGGAATGGCGAACCCGAGCAAAGGAGATGAGAAATGAGGTGCGTTTTAGAAACCTTTCCCGATCACACGGTGTACCATCTTCTGGGTTTCTCATGCCTGTTTTCGACGTAGGAAGATGCCCTTGAACCTGGAGATTTGGGACCCATGGGATGGGTACCATGCAGTATTACCTGAAAGGGTCTGCGTTGGCTCACCCAACCTCACCGAACCTCTCAGCCCCAAGAGTGTCCACCCTTATGTCTCAATCAGCTGTGGGTCTAGATATGGTCAATCCAGGTTGCATCACAGCCCCTGAACGAATTTTGTAAGAATTTCTCTCTCTTTCACTGTCTTTGTTTCACGGGTTTTGAAAAGTAATTTATTTTTATATTGGGGTTTAGCTGCTTTTCACGGCTGTGTTTATGCCGCTTTACACCCCCTTGACTCACTTACGGAGAGATATCAATACATAGGTTTGAAGATTCTTACTAGTCAGATATATTCTTGTGCGGTGAATAGGGGGTGTTGAGTCCAGTTCACTGAAAAAGGAATAGGTCTTGTCTCTTACATATTGGGTTTATGGAACGGTATCGGAGCTAATTTGAAACCCTTGTTTTATGCATCACCCCACCTCACCTTTCCCGTTCAGCAGCCATAGTGTGTTTCCTAAACGTGTGACTCTGTTCTGTTTTGCAATTCAGTTCAAGTGTAGCGGTTTTTACATTCCCTCTCTAAGTGATATCTTATGATAAGTGTCTTTTCTGTGTGACTTATTTCACTTAGAATCGTCGTACCTAAATCCACTCATCGTGCTGCTACTAGCCTTATGACGTGGATTTCATGGCTGAGTGATATTCCATTGTACATGAGGACCACCACTTCTTTATCCATTTTTCTCATTCCTAGGATATTTAAGGTGTAATGAAGTGGGGGTTCTTGTCAACAGAGCAGCCCTAAACTTTGGGGTGCCTGTGTCTTGCTGATTTTTAGTTTTCCCAATTTATACGCCCATGAGTGGAAGTGCCCTATGCTCTCCAAGCTGTGTTTTTTAGATGTTTCAGAACACACCGTACACTTCTCCAGAGTGGCTGTTGGCAATTTACATCCCACCCATCAGCGTAGCAAGGCACCCATTTCTCCATGGCCGGTCCTGCATTTCTGGTTTGGACACTTTTTTCCGCATGGCCCTTTTGCCCGCTGGGAAGCGAGACTTCTTTGGAGCACTGATTGGCCTTTCCAGGTTGCTTGGTTGGCCAAAAAGGGCGTATGCGTTTTTTCCTGAATATATTCAGGAAAAAACGCATACGCCCTTTTTGGCCAAGGGCATCATTGTCCACGTTTTGCCGCTTTTCATGTGCTTTCAAGGCGATTCGAATCTACCTCCTGAAATCTGTTTCCTGCAATTCTGCCTTGCTTTCAAAGCCTCTTCGTTGCCTTCCCTTAATATATTTGTGGACGAGAGGTATCATTTAAAACTCTGCAGGTTTGTGAATTGCAGTGCCCCTGAGCTCCATTTTTCAACTTGCTTTTTTGGGAGCTGGCCGCAAAAGCGCAGGATTGCTTCAGGCCCTCTTCTGGTTCTGGGAGGCAGGCTGAGCTTGTGCTTAATTCTTCTTCCTGATGGGAAAATAGAGTGACCTGTGCCTGTCCCAACACCTAGAGCTAGTCTCTCATTGGTTCCCCCTCTTCCCGTTCATCCTCAGGACAAATTGCAACCTGTACAGAACAGGAGGTTAAAGGTGCTGATTCTCCAAGAGGGAGACGGCTAGTAAATCGGCTGGAATGGCGAACCTGAGCAAAGGAGATGAGAAATGAGGTGCGTTTTAGAAACCTTTCCCTATCACACGGTGTACCATCTTCTGGGTTTCTCATGCCTGTTTTCGACGTAGGAAGATGCCCTTGAACCTGGAGATTTGGGACCCATGGGATGGGTACCATGCAGTATTACTTGAAAGGGTCTGCGTTGGCTCACCCAACCTCACCGAACCTCTCAGCCCCAAGAGTGTCCACCCTTATGTCTCAATCAGCTGTGGGTCTAGATATGGTCAATCCAGGTTGCATCACAGCTCCTGAACGAATTTTGTAAGAATTTCTCTCTCTTTCACTGTCTTTGTTTCACGGGTTTTGAAAAGTAATTTATTTTTATAATGGGGTTTAGCTGCTTTTCACGGCTGTGTTTATGCCGCTTTACACCCCCTTGACTCACTTACGGAGAGATATCAATACATAGGTTTGAAGATTCTTACTAGTCAGATATATTCTTGTGCGGTGAATAGGGGGTGTTGAGTCCAGTTCACTGAAAAAGGAATAGGTCTTGTCTCTTACATATTGGGTTTATGGAACGGTATCGGAGCTAATTTGAAACCCTTGTTTTATGCATCACCCCACCTCACCTTTCCCGTTCAGCAGCCATAGTGTGTTTCCTAAACGTGTGACTCTGTTCTGTTTTGCAATTCAGTTCAAGTGTAGCGGTTTTTACATTCCCTCTCTAAGTGATATCTTATGATAAGTGTCTTTTCTGTGTGACTTATTTCACTTAGAATCGTCGTACCTAAATCCACTCATCGTGCTGCTACTAGCCTTATGACGTGGATTTCATGGCTGAGTGATATTCCATTGTACATGAGGACCCCAACTTCTTTATCCATTTTTCTCTATCCTAGGATATTTAAGGTGTAATGAAGTGGGGGTTCTTGTCAACAGAGCAGCCCTAAACTTTGGGGTGCCTGTGTCTTGCTGATTTTTAGTTTTCCCAATTTATACGCCCATGAGTGGAAGTGCCCTATGCTCTCCAAGCTGTGTTTTTTAGATGTTTCAGAACACACCGTACACTTCTCCAGAGTGGCTGTTGGCAATTTACATCCCACCCATCAGCGTAGCAAGGCTCCCATTTCTCCATGGCCGGTCCTGCATTTCTGGTTTGGACACTTTTTTCCGCATGGCCCTTTTGCCCGCTGGGAAGCGAGACTTCTTTGGAGCGCTGATTGGCCTTTCCAGGTTGCTTGGTTGGCCAAAAAGGGCGTATGCGTTTTTTCCTGAATATATTCAGGAAAAAACGCATACGCCCTTTTTGGCCAAGGGCATCATTGTCCACGTTTTGCCGCTTTTCATGTGCTTTCAAGGCGATTCGAATCTACCTCCTGAAATCTGTTTCCTGCAATTCTGCCTTGCTTTCAAAGCCTCTTCGTTGCCTTCCCTTAGTATATTTGTGGACGAGAGGTATCATTTAAAACTGTGCAGGTTTGTGAATTGCAGTGCCCCTGAGCTCCATTTTTCAACTCGCTTTTTTGGGAGCTGGCCGCAAAAGCGCCGGATTGCTTCAGGCCCTCTTCTGGTTCTGGGGGGCAGGCTGAGCTTGTGCTTAATTCTTCTTCCTGATGGGAAAATAGAGTGACCTGTGCCTGTCCCAACACCTAGAGCTAGTCTCTCATTGGTTCCCCCTCTTCCCGTTCATCCTCAGGACAAATTGCAACCTGTACGGAACAGGAGGTTAAAGGTGCTGATTCTCCAAGGAGGGAGATGGCTAGTAAATCGGCTGGAATGGCGAACCCGAGCAAAGGAGATGAGAAATGAGGTGCGTTTTAGAAAACTTTCCCGATCACACGGTGTACCATCTTCTGGGTTTCTCATGCCTGTTTTCGACGTAGGAAGATGCCCTTGAACCTGGAGATTTGGGACCCATGGGATGGGTACCATGCAGTATTACTTGAAAGGGTCTGCGTTGGCTCACCCAACCTCACCGAACCTCTCAGCCCCAAGAGTGTCCACCCTTATGTCTCAATCAGCTGTGGGTCTAGATATGGTCAATCCAGGTTGCATCACAGCCCCTGAACGAATTTTGTAAGAATTTCTCTCTCTTTCACTGTCTTTGTTTCACGGGTTTTGAAAAGTAATTTATTTTTATATTGGGGTTTAGCTGCTTTTCACGGCTGTGTTTATGCCGCTTTACACCCCCTTGACTCACTTACGGAGAGATATCAATACATAGGTTTGAAGATTCTTACTAGTCAGATATATTCTTGTGCGGTGAATAGGGGGTGTTGAGTCCAGTTCACTGAAAAAGGAATAGGTCTTGTCTCTTACATATTGGGTTTATGGAACGGTATCGGAGCTAATTTGAAACCCTTGTTTTATGCATCACCCCACCTCACCTTTCCCGTTCAGCAGCCATAGTGTGTTTCCTAAACGTGTGACTCTGTTCTGTTTTGCAATTCAGTTCAAGTGTAGCGGTTTTTACATTCCCTCTCTAAGTGATATCTTATGATAAGTGTCTTTTTCTGTGTGACTTATTTCACTTAGAATCTTCGTACCTAAATCCACTCATCGTGCTGCTACTAGCCTTATGACGTTGATTTCATGGCTGAGTGATATTCCATTGTACATGAGGACCCCAACTTCTTTATCCATTTTTCTCTTTCCTAGGATATTTAAGGTGTAATGAAGTGGGGGTTCTTGTCAACTGAGCAGCCCTAAACTTTGGGGTGCCTGTGTCTTGCTGATTTTTAGTTTTCCCAATTTATACGCCCATGAGTGGAAGTGCCCTATGCTCTCCAAGCTGTGTTTTTTAGATGTTTCAGAACACACCGTACACTTCTCCAGAGTGGCTGTTGGCAATTTACATCCCACCCATCAGCGTAGCAAGGCTCCCATTTCTCCATGGCCGGTCCTGCATTTCTGGTTTGGACACTTTTTTCCGCATGGCCCTTTTGCCCGCTGGGAAGCGAGACTTCTTTGGAGCGCTGATTGGCCTTTCCAGGTTGCTTGGTTGGCCAAAAAGGGCGTATGCGTTTTTTCCTGAATATATTCAGGAAAAAACGCATACGCCCTTTTTGGCCAAGGGCATCATTGTCCACGTTTTGCCGCTTTTCATGTGCTTTCAAGGCGATTCGAATCTACCTCCTGAAATCTGTTTCCTGCAATTCTGCCTTGCTTTCAAAGCCTCTTCCTTGCCTTCCCTTAGTATATTTGTGGACGAGAGGTATCATTTAAAACTCTGCAGGTTTGTGAATTGCAGTGCCCCTGAGCTCCATTTTTCAACTCGCTTTTTTGGGAGCTGGCCGCAAAAGCGCAGGATTGCTTCAGGCCCTCTTCTGGTTCTGGGGGGCAGGCTGAGCTTGTGCTTAATTCTTCTTCCTGATGGGAAAATAGAGTGACCTGTGCCTGTCCCAACACCTAGAGCTAGTCTCTCATTGGTTCCCCCTCTTCCCGTTCATCCTCAGGACAAATTGCAACCTGTACGGAACAGGAGGTTAAAGGTGCTGATTCTCCAAGGAGGGAGATGGCTAGTAAATCGGCTGGAATGGCGAACCCGAGCAAAGGAGATGAGAAATGAGGTGCGTTTTAGAAACCTTTCCCGATCACACGGTGTACCATCTTCTGGGTTTCTCATGCCTGTTTTCGACGTAGGAAGATGCCCTTGAACCTGGAGATTTGGGACCCATGGGATGGGTACCATGCAGTATTACTTGAAAGGGTCTGCGTTGGCTCACCCAACCTCACCGAACCTCTCAGCCCCAAGAGTGTCCACCCTTATGTCTCAATCAGCTGTGGGTCTAGATATGGTCAATCCAGGTTGCATCACAGCCCCTGAACGAATTTTGTAAGAATTTCTCTCTCTTTCACTGTCTTTGTTTCACGGGTTTTGAAAAGTAATTTATTTTTATATTGGGGTTTAGCTGCTTTTCACGGCTGTGTTTATGCCGCTTTACACCCCCTTGACTCACTTACGGAGAGATATCAATACATAGGTTTGAAGATTCTTACTAGTCAGATATATTCTTGTGCGGTGAAGAGGGGGTGTTGAGTCCAGTTCACTGAAAAAGGAATAGGTCTTGTCTCTTACATATTGGGTTTATGGAACGGTATCGGAGCTAATTTGAAACCCTTGTTTTATGCATCACCCCACCTCACCTTTCCCGTTCAGCAGCCATAGTGTGTTTCCTAAACGTGTGACTCTGTTCTGTTTTGCAATTCAGTTCAAGTGTAGCGGTTTTTACATTCCCTCTCTAAGTGATATCTTATGATAAGTGTCTTTTTCTGTGTGACTTATTTCACTTAGAATCTTCGTACCTAAATCCACTCATCGTGCTGCTACTAGCCTTATGACGTTGATTTCATGGCTGAGTGATATTCCATTGTACATGAGGACCCCAACTTCTTTATCCATTTTTCTCTTTCCTAGGATATTTAAGGTGTAATGAAGTGGGGGTTCTTGTCAACAGAGCAGCCCTAAACTTTGGGGTGCCTGTGTCTTGCTGATTTTTAGTGTTCCCAATTTATACGCCCATGAGTGGAAGTGCCCTATGCTCTCCAAGCTGTGTTTTTTAGATGTTTCAGAACACACCGTACACTTCTCCAGAGTGGCTGTTGGCAATTTACATCCCACCCATCAGCGTAGCAAGGCTCCCATTTCTCCATGGCCGGTCCTGCATTTCTGGTTTGGACACTTTTTTCCGCATGGCCCTTTTGCCCGCTGGGAAGCGAGACTTCTTTGGAGCGCTGATTGGCCTTTCCAGGTTGCTTGGTTGGCCAAAAAGGGCGTATGCGTTTTTTCCTGAATATATTCAGGAAAAAACGCATACGCCCTTTTTGGCCAAGGGCATCATTGTCCACGTTTTGCCGCTTTTCATGTGCTTTCAAGGCGATTCGAATCTACCTCCTGAAATCTGTTTCCTGCAATTCTGCCTTGCTTTCAAAGCCTCTTCGTTGCCTTCCCTTAATATATTTGTGGACGAGAGGTATCATTTAAAACTCTGCAGGTTTGTGAATTGCAGTGCCCCTGAGCTCCATTTTTCAACTCGCTTTTTTGGGAGCTGGCCGCAAAAGCGCAGGATTGCTTCAGGCCCTCTTCTGGTTCTGGGGGGCAGGCTGAGCTTGTGCTTAATTCTTCTTCCTGATGGGAAAATAGAGTGACCTGTGCCTGTCCCAACACCTAGAGCTAGTCTCTCATTGGTTCCCCCTCTTCCCGTTCATCCTCAGGACAAATTGCAACCTGTATGGAACAGGAGGTTAAAGGTGCTGATTCTCCAAGGAGGGAGATGGCTAGTAAATCGGCTGGAATGGCGAACCCGAGCCAAGGAGATGAGAAATGAGGTGCGTTTTAGAAACCTTTCCCGGTCACACGGTGTACCATCTTCTGGGTTTCTCATGCCTGTTTTCGATGTAGGAAGATGCCCTTGAACCTGGAGATTTGGGACCCATGGAATGGGTACCATGCAGTATTACTTGAAAGGGTCTGCGTTGGCTCACCCAACCTCACCGAACCTCTCAGCCCCAAGAGTGTCCACCCTTATGTCTTAATCAGCTGTGGGTCTAGATATGGTCAATCCAGGTTGCATCACAGCCCCTGAACGAATTTTGGAAGAATTTCTCTCTCTTTCACTGTCTTTGTTTCACGGGTTTTGAAAAGTAATTTATTTTTATAATGGTGTTTAGCTGCTTTTCACGGCTGTGTTTATGCCGCTTTACACACCCTTGACTCACTTACAGAGAGATATCAATACATAGGTTTGAGGATTCTTACTAGTCAGATATATTCTTGTGCGGTGAATAGGGGGTGTTGTGTCCAGTTCACTGAAAAAGGAATAGGTCTTGTCTCTTACATATTGGGTTTATGGAACGGTATCGGAGCTAATTTGAAACCCTTGTTTTATGCATCACCCCACCTCACCTTTCCCGTTCAGCAGCCATAGTGTGTTTTCTAAACGTGTGACTCTGTTCTGTTTTGTAATTCAGTTCAAGTGTAGCGGTTTTTACATTCCCTCTCTAAGTGATGTCTTATGATAAGAGTCTTTTTCTGTGTGACTTATTTCACTTAGAATCGTCGTACCTAAATCCACTCATCATGCTGCTACTAGTCTTATGACGTTGATTTCATGGCTGAGTGATATTCCATTGTACATGAGGACCCCAACTTCTTTATCCATTTTTCTCTTTCCTAGGATATTTAAGGTGTAATGAAGTGGGGGTTCTTGTCAACAGAGCAGCCCTAAACTTTGGGGTGCCTGTGTCTTGCTGATTTTTAGTTTTCCCAATTTATACGCCCATGAGTGGAAGTGCCCTATGCTCTCCAAGCTGTGTTTTTTAGATGTTTCAGAACACACCGTACACTTCTCCAGAGTGGCTGTTGGCAATTTACATCCCACCCATCAGCGTAGCAAGGCTCCCATTTCTCCATGGCCGGTCCTGCATTTCTGGTTTGGACACTTTTTTCCGCATGGCCCTTTTGCCCGCTGGGAAGCGAGACTTCTTTGGAGCGCTGATTGGCCTTTCCAGGTTGCTTGGTTGGCCAAAAAGGGCGTATGCGTTTTTTCCTGAATATATTCAGGAAAAAACGCATACGCCCTTTTTGGCCAAGGGCATCATTGTCCACGTTTTGCCGCTTTTCATGTGCTTTCAAGGCGATTCGAATCTACCTCCTGAAATCTGTTTCCTGGAATTCTGCCTTGCTTTCAAAGCCTCTTCGTTGCCTTCCCTTAATATATTTGTGGACGAGAGGTATCATTTAAAACTCTGCAGGTTTGTGAATTGCAGTGCCCCTGAGCTCCATTTTTCAACTCGCTTTTTTGGGAGCTGGCCGCAAAAGCGCAGGATTGCTTCAGGCCCTCTTCTGGTTCTGGGGGGCAGGCTGAGCTTGTGCTTAATTCTTCTTCCTGATGGGAAAATAGAGTGACCTGTGCCTGTCCCAACACCTAGAGCTAGTCTCTCATTGGTTCCCCCTCTTCCCGTTCATCCTCAGGACAAATTGCAACCTGTATGGAACAGGAGGTTAAAGGTGCTGATTCTCCAAGGAGGGAGATGGCTAGTAAATCGGCTGGAATGGCGAACCCGAGCCAAGGAGATGAGAAATGAGGTGCGTTTTAGAAACCTTTCCCGGTCACACGGTGTACCATCTTCTGGGTTTCTCATGCCTGTTTTCGATGTAGGAAGATGCCCTTGAACCTGGAGATTTGGGACCCATGGGATGGGTACCATGCAGTATTACTTGAAAGGGTCTGCGTTGGCTCACCCAACCTCACCGAACCTCTCAGCCCCAAGAGTGTCCACCCTTATGTCTCAATCAGCTGTGGGTCTAGATATGGTCAATCCAGGTTGCATCACAGCCCCTGAACGAATTTTGGAAGAATTTCTCTCTCTTTCACTGTCTTTGTTTCACGGGTTTTGAAAAGTAATTTATTTTTATAATGGTGTTTAGCTGCTTTTCACGGCTGTGTTTATGCCGCTTTACACACCCTTGACTCACTTACAGAGAGATATCAATACATAGGTTTGAGGATTCTTACTAGTCAGATATATTCTTGTGCGGTGAATAGGGGGTGTTGTGTCCAGTTCACTGAAAAAGGAATAGGTCTTGTCTCTTACATATTGGGTTTATGGAACGGTATCGGAGCTAATTTGAAACCCTTGTTTTATGCATCACCCCACCTCACCTTTCCCGTTCAGCAGCCATAGTGTGTTTTCTAAACGTGTGACTCTGTTCTGTTTTGTAATTCAGTTCAAGTGTAGCGGTTTTTACATTCCCTCTCTAAGTGATGTCTTATGATAAGAGTCTTTTTCTGTGTGACTTATTTCACTTAGAATCGTCGTACCTAAATCCACTCATCATGCTGCTACTAGTCTTATGACGTTGATTTCATGGCTGAGTGATATTCCATTGTACATGAGGACCACAACTTCTTTATCCATTTTTCGCTTTCCTAGGATATTTAAGGTGTAATGAAGTGGGGGTTCTTGTCAACAGAGCAGCCCTAAACTTTGGGGTGCCTGTGTCTTGCTGATTTTTAGTTTTCCCAATTTATACGCCCATGAGTGGAAGTGCCCTATGCTCTCCAAGCTGTGTTTTTTAGATGTTTCAGAACACACCGTACACTTCTCCAGAGTGGCTGTTGGCAATTTACATCCCACCCATCAGCGTAGCAAGGCTCCCATTTCTCCATGGCCGGTCCTGCATTTCTGGTTTGGACACTTTTTTCCGCATGGCCCTTTTGCCCGCTGGGAAGCGAGACTTCTTTGGAGCGCTGATTGGCCTTTCCAGGTTGCTTGGTTGGCCAAAAAGGGCGTATGCGTTTTTTCCTGAATATATTCAGGAAAAAACGCATACGCCCTTTTTGGCCAAGGGCATCATTGTCCACGTTTTGCCGCTTTTCATGTGCTTTCAAGGCGATTCGAATCTACCTCCTGAAATCTGTTTCCTGCAATTCTGCCTTGCTTTCAAAGCCTCTTCGTTGCCTTCCCTTAGTATATTTGTGGACGAGAGGTATCATTTAAAACTCTGCAGGTTTGTGAATTGCAGTGCCCCTGAGCTCCATTTTTCAACTCGCTTTTTTGGGAGCTGGCCGCAAAAGCGCAGGATTGCTTCAGGCCCTCTTCTGGTTCTGGGGGGCAGGCTGAGCTTGTGCTTAATTCTTCTTCCTGATGGGAAAATAGAGTGACCTGTGCCTGTCCCAACACCTAGAGCTAGTCTCTCATTGGTTCCCCCTCTTCCCGTTCATCCTCAGGACAAATTGCAACCTGTACGGAACAGGAGGTTAAAGGTGCTGATTCTCCAAGGAGGGAGATGGCTAGTAAATCGGCTGGAATGGCGAACCCGAGCAAAGGAGATGAGAAATGAGGTGCGTTTTAGAAACCTTTCCCGATCACACGGTGTACCATCTTCTGGGTTTCTCATGCCTGTTTTCGACGTAGGAAGATGCCCTTGAACCTGGAGATTTGGGACCCATGGGATGGGTACCATGCAGTATTACTTGAAAGGGTCTGCGTTGGCTCACCCAACCTCACCGAACCTCTCAGCCCCAAGAGTGTCCACCCTTATGTCTCAATCAGCTGTGGGTCTAGATATGGTCAATCCAGGTTGCATCACAGCCCCTGAACGAATTTTGTAAGAATTTCTCTCTCTTTCACTGTCTTTGTTTCACGGGTTTTGAAAAGTAATTTATTTTTATATTGGGGTTTAGCTGCTTTTCACGGCTGTGTTTATGCCGCTTTACACCCCCTTGACTCACTTACGGAGAGATATCAATACATAGGTTTGAAGATTCTTACTAGTCAGATATATTCTTGTGCAGTGAATAGGGGGTGTTGAGTCCAGTTCACTGAAAAAGGAATAGGTCTTGTCTCTTACATATTGGGTTTATGGAACGGTATCGGAGCTAATTTGAAACCCTTGTTTTATGCATCACCCCACCTCACCTTTCCCGTTCAGCAGCCATAGTGTGTTTCCTAAACGTGTGACTCTGTTCTGTTTTGCAATTCAGTTCAAGTGTAGCGGTTTTTACATTCCCTCTCTAAGTGATATCTTATGATAAGTGTCTTTTTCTGTGTGACTTATTTCACTTAGAATCTTCGTACCTAAATCCACTCATCGTGCTGCTACTAGCCTTATGACGTTGATTTCATGGCTGAGTGATATTCCATTGTACATGAGGACCCCAACTTCTTTATCCATTTTTCTCTTTCCTAGGATATTTAAGGTGTAATGAAGTGGGGGTTCTTGTCAACAGAGCAGCCCTAAACTTTGGGGTGCCTGTGTCTTGCTGATTTTTAGTGTTCCCAATTTATACGCCCATGAGTGGAAGTGCCCTATGCTCTCCAAGCTGTGTTTTTTAGATGTTTCAGAACACACCGTACACTTCTCCAGAGTGGCTGTTGGCAATTTACATCCCACCCATCAGCGTAGCAAGGCTCCCATTTCTCCATGGCCGGTCCTGCATTTCTGGTTTGGACACTTTTTTCCGCATGGCCCTTTTGCCCGCTGGGAAGCGAGACTTCTTTGGAGCGCTGATTGGCCTTTCCAGGTTGCTTGGTTGGCCAAAAAGGGCGTATGCGTTTTTTCCTGAATATATTCAGGAAAAAACGCATACGCCGTTTTTGGCCAAGGGCATCATTGTCCACGTTTTGCCGCTTTTCATGTGCTTTCAAGGCGATTCGAATCTACCTCCTGAAATCTGTTTCCTGCAATTCTGCCTTGCTTTCAAAGCCTCTTCGTTGCCTTCCCTTAATATATTTGTGGACGAGAGGTATCATTTAAAACTCTGCAGGTTTGTGAATTGCAGTGCCCCTGAGCTCCATTTTTCAACTCGCTTTTTTGGGAGCTGGCCGCAAAAGCGCAGGATTGCTTCAGGCCCTCTTCTGGTTCTGGGGGGCAGGCTGAGCTTGTGCTTAATTCTTCTTCCTGATGGGAAAATATAGTGACCTGTGCCTGTCCCAACACCTAGAGCTAGTCTCTCATTGGTTCCCCCTCTTCCCGTTCATCCTCAGGACAAATTGCAACCTGTATGGAACAGGAGGTTAAAGGTGCTGATTCTCCAAGGAGGGAGATGGCTAGTAAATCGGCTGGAATGGCGAACCCGAGCCAAGGAGATGAGAAATGAGGTGCGTTTTAGAAACCTTTCCCGGTCACACGGTGTACCATCTTCTGGGTTTCTCATGCCTGTTTTCGATGTAGGAAGATGCCCTTGAACCTGGAGATTTGGGACCCATGGGATGGGTACCATGCAGTATTACTTGAAAGGGTCTGCGTTGGCTCACCCAACCTCACCGAACCTCTCAGCCCCAAGAGTGTCCACCCTTATGTCTCAATCAGCTGTGGGTCTAGATATGGTCAATCCAGGTTGCATCACAGCCCCTGAACGAATTTTGGAAGAATTTCTCTCTCTTTCACTGTCTTTGTTTCACGGGTTTTGAAAAGTAATTTATTTTTATAATGGTGTTTAGCTGCTTTTCACGGCTGTGTTTATGCCGCTTTACACCCCCTTGACTCACTTTCAGAGAGATATCAATACATAGGTTTGAAGATTCTTACTAGTCAGATATATTCTTGTGCGGTGAATAGGGGGTGTTGAGTCCAGTTCACTGAAAAAGGAATAGGTCTTGTCTCTTACATATTGGGTTTATGGAACGGTATCGGAGCTAATTTGAAACCCTTGTTTTATGCATCACCCCACCTCACCTTTCCCGTTCAGCAGCCATAGTGTGTTTCCTAAACGTGGGACTCTGTTCTGTTTTGTAATTCAGTTCAAGTGTAGCGGTTTTTACATTCCCTCTCTAAGTGATATCTTATGATAAGTGTCTTTTTCTGTGTGACTTATTTCACTTAAAATCATCGTACCTAAATCCACTCATCGTGCTGCTACTAGCCTTATGACGTTGATTTCATGGCTGAGTGATATTCCATTGTACATGAGGACCACAACTTCTTTATCCATTTTTCGCTTTCCTAGGATATTTAAGGTGTAATGAAGTGGGGGTTCTTGTCAACAGAGCAGCCCTAAACTTTGGGGTGCCTGTGTCTTGCTGATTTTTAGTTTTCCCAATTTATACGCCCATGAGTGGAAGTGCCCTATGCTCTCCAAGCTGTGTTTTTTAGATGTTTCAGAACACACCGTACACTTCTCCAGAGTGGCTGTTGGCAATTTACATCCCACCCATCAGCGTAGTAAGGCTCCCATTTCTCCATGGCCGGTCCTGCATTTCTGGTTTGGACACTTTTTTCCGCATGGCCCTTTTGCCCGCTGGGAAGCGAGACTTCTTTGGAGCGCTGATTGGCCTTTCCAGGTTGCTTGGTTGGCCAAAAAGGGCGTATGCGTTTTTTCCTGAATATATTCAGGAAAAAACGCATACGCCGTTTTTGGCCAAGGGCATCATTGTCCACGTTTTGCCGCTTTTCATGTGCTTTCAAGGCGATTCGAATCTACCTCCTGAAATCTGTTTCCTGCAATTCTGCCTTGCTTTCAAAGCCTCTTCGTTGCCTTCCCTTAGTATATTTGTGGACGAGAGGTATCATTTAAAACTGTGCAGGTTTGTGAATTGCAGTGCCCCTGAGCTCCATTTTTCAACTCGCTTTTTTGGGAGCTGGCCGCAAAAGCGCAGGATTGCTTCAGGCCCTCTTCTGGTTCTGGGGGGCAGGCTGAGCTTGTGCTTAATTCTTCTTCCTGATGGGAAAATAGAGTGACCTGTGCCTGTCCCAACACCTAGAGCTAGTCTCTCATTGGTTCCCCCTCTTCCCGTTCATCCTCAGGACAAATTGCAACCTGTACGGAACAGGAGGTTAAAGGTGCTGATTCTCCAAGGAGGGAGATGGCTAGTAAATCGGCTGGAATGGCGAACCCGAGCAAAGGAGATGAGAAATGAGGTGCGTTTTAGAAACCTTTCCCGATCACACGGTGTACCATCTTCTGGGTTTCTCATGCCTGTTTTCGACGTAGGAAGATGCCCTTGAACCTGGAGATTTGGGACCCATGGGATGGGTACCATGCAGTATTACTTGAAAGGGTCTGCGTTGGCTCACCCAACCTCACCGAACCTCTCAGCCCCAAGAGTGTCCACCCTTATGTCTCAATCAGCTGTGGGTCTAGATATGGTCAATCCAGGTTGCATCACAGCCCCTGAACGAATTTTGTAAGAATTTCTCTGTCTTTCACTGTCTTTGTTTCACGGGTTTTGAAAAGTAATTTATTTTTATAATGGGGTTTAGCTGCTTTTCACATCTGTGTTTATGCCGCTTTACACCCCCTTGACTCACTTACAGAGAGATATCAATACATAGGTTTGAAGATTCTTACTAGTCAGATATATTCTTGTGCGGTGAATAGGGGGTGTTGAGTCCAGTTCACTGAAAAAGGAATAGGTCTTGTCTCTTACATATTGGGTTTATGGAACGGTATCGGAGCTAATTTGAAACCCTTGTTTTATGCATCACCCCACCTCACCTTTCCCGTTCAGCAGCCATAGTCTGTTTCCTAAACGTGTGACTCTGTTCTGTTTTGCAATTCAGTTCAAGTGTAGCGGTTTTTACATTCCCTCTCTAAGTGATATCTTATGATAAGTGTCTTTTTCTGTGTGACTTATTTCACTTAGAATCTTCGTACCTAAATCCACTCATCGTGCTGCTACTAGCCTTATGACGTGGATTTCATGGCTGAGTGATATTCCATTGTACATGAGGACCCCAACTTCTTTATCCATTTTTCTCTTTCCTAGGATATTTAAGGTGTAATGAAGTGGGGGTTCTTGTCAACAGAGCAGCCCTAAACTTTGGGGTGCCTGTGTCTTGCTGATTTTTAGTGTTCCCAATTTATACGCCCATGAGTGGAAGTGCCCTATGCTCTCCAAGCTGTGTTTTTTAGATGTTTCAGAACACACCGTACACTTCTCCAGAGTGGCTGTTGGCAATTTACATCCCACCCATCAGCGTAGCAAGGCTCCCATTTCTCCATGGCCGGTCCTGCATTTCTGGTTTGGACACTTTTTTCCGCATGGCCCTTTTGCCCGCTGGGAAGCGAGACTTCTTTGGAGCGCTGATTGGCCTTTCCAGGTTGCTTGGTTGGCCAAAAAGGGCGTATGCGTTTTTTCCTGAATATATTCAGGAAAAAACGCATACGCCCTTTTTGGCCAAGGGCATCATTGTCCACGTTTTGCCGCTTTTCATGTGCTTTCAAGGCGATTCGAATCTACCTCCTGAAATCTGTTTCCTGCAATTCTGCCTTGCTTTCAAAGCCTCTTCGTTGCCTTCCCTTACTATATTTGTGGACGAGAGGTATCATTTAAAACTCTGCAGGTTTGTGAATTGCAGTGCCCCTGAGCTCCATTTTTCAACTCGCTTTTTTGGGAGCTGGCCGCAAAAGCGCAGGATTGCTTCAGGCCCTCTTCTGGTTCTGGGGGGGCAGGCTGAGCTTGTGCTTAATTCTTCTTCCTCATGGGAAAATAGAGTGACCTGTGCCTGTCCCAACACCTAGAGCTAGTCTCTCATTGGTTCCCCCTCTTCCCGTTCATCCTCAGGACAAATTGCAACCTGTATGGAACAGGAGGTTAAAGGTGCTGATTCTCCAAGGAGGGAGATGGCTAGTATATCGGCTGGAATGGCGAACCCGAGCCAAGGAGATGAGAAATGAGGTGCGTTTTAGAAACCTTTCCCGGTCACACGGTGTACCATCTTCTGGGTTTCTCATGCCTGTTTTCGATGTAGGAAGATGCCCTTGAACCTGGAGATTTGGGACCCATGGGATGGGTACCATGCAGTATTACTTGAAAGGGTCTGCGTTGGCTCACCCAACCTCACCGAACCTCTCAGCCCCAAGAGTGTCCACCCTTATGTCTCAATCAGCTGTGGGTCTAGATATGGTCAATCCAGGTTGCATCACAGCCCCTGAACGAATTTTGGAAGAATTTCTCTGTCTTTCACTGTCTTTGTTTCACGGGTTTTGAAAAGTAATTTATTTTTATAATGGGGTTTAGCTGCTTTTCACATCTGTGTTTATGCCGCTTTACACCCCCTTGACTCACTTACAGAGAGATATCAATACATAGGTTTGAAGATTCTTACTAGTCAGATATATTCTTGTGCGGTGAATAGGGGGTGTTGAGTCCAGTTCACTGAAAAAGGAATAGGTCTTGTCTCTTACATATTGGGTTTATGGAACGGTATCGGAGCTAATTTGAAACCCTTGTTTTATGCATCACCCCACCTCACCTTTCCCGTTCAGCAGCCATAGTGTGTTTCCTAAACGTGTGACTCTGTTCTGTTTTGCAATTCAGTTCAAGTGTAGCGGTTTTTACATTCCCTCTCTAAGTGATATCTTATGATAAGTGTCTTTTTCTGTGTGACTTATTTCACTTAGAATCTTCGTACCTAAATCCACTCATCGTGCTGCTACTAGCCTTATGACGTGGATTTCATGGCTGAGTGATATTCCATTGTACATGAGGACCCCAACTTCTTTATCCATTTTTCGCTTTCCTAGGATATTTAAGGTGTAATGAAGTGGGGGTTCTTGTCAACAGAGCAGCCCTAAACTTTGGGGTGCCTGTGTCTTGCTGATTTTTAGTGTTCCCAATTTATACGCCCATGAGTGGAAGTGCCCTATGCTCTCCAAGCTGTGTTTTTTAGATGTTTCAGAACACACCGTACACTTCTCCAGAGTGGCTGTTGGCAATTTACATCCCACCCATCAGCGTAGCAAGGCTCCCATTTCTCCATGGCCGGTCCTGCATTTCTGGTTTGGACACTTTTTTCCGCATGGCCCTTTTGCCCGCTGGGAAGCGAGACTTCTTTGGAGCGCTGATTGGCCTTTCCAGGTTGCTTGGTTGGCCAAAAAGGGCGTATGCGTTTTTTCCTGAATATATTCAGGAAAAAACGCATACGCCCTTTTTGGCCAAGGGCATCATTGTCCACGTTTTGCCGCTTTTCATGTGCTTTCAAGGCGATTCGAATCTACCTCCTGAAATCTGTTTCCTGCAATTCTGCCTTGCTTTCAAAGCCTCTTCGTTGCCTTCCCTTAATATATTTGTGGACGAGAGGTATCATTTAAAACTCTGCAGGTTTGTGAATTGCAGTGCCCCTGAGCTCCATTTTTCAACTCGCTTTTTTGGGAGCTGGCCGCAAAAGCGCAGGATTGCTTCAGGCCCTCTTCTGGTTCTGGGGGGGCAGGCTGAGCTTGTGCTTAATTCTTCTTCCTGATGGGAAAATAGAGTGACCTGTGCCTGTCCCAACACCTAGAGCTAGTCTCTCATTGGTTCCCCCTCTTCCCGTTCATCCTCAGGACAAATTGCAACCTGTACGGAACAGGAGGTTAAAGGTGCTGATTCTCCAAGGAGGGAGATGGCTAGTAAATCGGCTGGAATGGCGAACCCGAGCAAAGGAGATGAGAAATGAGGTGCGTTTTAGAAACCTTTCCCGATCACACGGTGTACCATCTTCTGGGTTTCTCATGCCTGTTTTCGACGTAGGAAGATGCCCTTGAACCTGGAGATTTGGGACCCATGGGATGGGTACCATGCAGTATTACTTGAAAGGGTCTGCGTTGGCTCACCCAACCTCACCGAACCTCTCAGCCCCAAGAGTGTCCACCCTTATGTCTCAATCAGCTGTGGGTCTAGATATGGTCAATCCAGGTTGCATCACAGCCCCTGAACGAATTTTGTAAGAATTTCTCTCTCTTTCACTGTCTTTGTTTCACGGGTTTTGAAAAGTAATTTATTTTTATATTGGGGTTTAGCTGCTTTTCACGGCTGTGTTTATGCCGCTTTACACCCCCTTGACTCACTTACGGAGAGATATCAATACATAGGTTTGAAGATTCTTACTAGTCAGATATATTCTTGTGCAGTGAATAGGGGGTGTTGAGTCCAGTTCACTGAAAAAGGAATAGGTCTTGTCTCTTACATATTGGGTTTATGGAACGGTATCGGAGCTAATTTGAAACCCTTGTTTTATGCATCACCCCACCTCACCTTTCCCGTTCAGCAGCCATAGTGTGTTTCCTAAACGTGTGACTCTGTTCTGTTTTGCAATTCAGTTCAAGTGTAGCGGTTTTTACATTCCCTCTCTAAGTGATATCTTATGATAAGTGTCTTTTTCTGTGTGACTTATTTCACTTAGAATCTTCGTACCTAAATCCACTCATCGTGCTGCTACTAGCCTTATGACGTGGATTTCATGGCTGAGTGATATTCCATTGTACATGAGGACCCCAACTTCTTTATCCATTTTTCTCTTTCCTAGGATATTTAAGGTGTAATGAAGTGGGGGTTCTTGTCAACAGAGCAGCCCTAAACTTTGGGGTGCCTGTGTCTTGCTGATTTTTAGTGTTCCCAATTTATACGCCCATGAGTGGAAGTGCCCTATGCTCTCCAAGCTGTGTTTTTTAGATGTTTCAGAACACACCGTACACTTCTCCAGAGTGGCTGTTGGCAATTTACATCCCACCCATCAGCGTAGCAAGGCTCCCATTTCTCCATGGCCGGTCCTGCATTTCTGGTTTGGACACTTTTTTCCGCATGGCCCTTTTGCCCGCTGGGAAGCGAGACTTCTTTGGAGCGCTGATTGGCCTTTCCAGGTTGCTTTGTTGGCCAAAAAGGGCGTATGCGTTTTTTCCTGAATATATTCAGGAAAAAACGCATACGCCCTTTTTGGCCAAGGGCATCATTGTCCACGTTTTGCCGCTTTTCATGTGCTTTCAAGGCGATTCGAATCTACCTCCTGAAATCTGTTTCCTGCAATTCTGCCTTGCTTTCAAAGCCTCTTCGTTGCCTTCCCTTAATATATTTGTGGACGAGAGGTATCATTTAAAACTCTGCAGGTTTGTGAATTGCAGTGCCCCTGAGCTCCATTTTTCAACTCGCTTTTTTGGGAGCTGGCCGCAAAAGCGCAGGATTGCTTCAGGCCCTCTTCTGGTTCTGGGGGGCAGGCTGAGCTTGTGCTTAATTCTTCTTCCTGATGGGAAAATAGAGTGACCTGTGCCTGTCCCAACACCTAGAGCTAGTCTCTCATTGGTTCCCCCTCTTCCCGTTCATCCTCAGGACAAATTGCAACCTGTATGGAACAGGAGGTTAAAGGTGCTGATTCTCCAAGGAGGGAGATGGCTAGTAAATCGGCTGGAATGGCGAACCCGAGCCAAGGAGATGAGAAATGAGGTGCGTTTTAGAAACCTTTCCCGGTCACACGGTGTACCATCTTCTGGGTTTCTCATGCCTGTTTTCGATGTAGGAAGATGTCCTTGAACCTGGAGATTTGGGACCCATGGGATGGGTACCATGCAGTATTACTTGAAAGGGTCTGCGTTGGCTCACCCAACCTCACCGAACCTCTCAGCCCCAAGAGTGTCCACCCTTAGGTCTCAATCAGCTGTGGGTCTAGATATGGTCAATCCAGGTTGCATCACAGCCCCTGAACGAATTTTGGAAGAATTTCTCTCTCTTTCACTGTCTTTGTTTCACGGGTTTTGAAAAGTAATTTATTTTTATAATGGTGTTTAGCTGCTTTTCACGGCTGTGTTTATGCCGCTTTACACCCCCTTGACTCACTTTCAGAGAGATATCAATACATAGGTTTGAAGATTCTTACTAGTCAGATATATTCTTGTGCGGTGAATAGGGGGTGTTGAGTCCAGTTCACTGAAAAAGGAATAGGTCTTGTCTCTTACATATTGGGTTTATGGAACGGTATCGGAGCTAATTTGAAACCCTTGTTTTATGCATCACCCCACCTCACCTTTCCCGTTCAGCAGCCATAGTGTGTTTCCTAAACGTGGGACTCTGTTCTGTTTTGTAATTCAGTTCAAGTGTAGCGGTTTTTACATTCCCTCTCTAAGTGATATCTTATGATAAGTGTCTTTTTCTGTGTGACTTATTTCACTTAGAATCATCGTACCTAAATCCACTCATCGTGCTGCTACTAGCCTTATGACGTTGATTTCATGGCTGAGTGATATTCCATTGTACATGAGGACCACAACTTCTTTATCCATTTTTCGCTTTCCTAGGATATTTAAGGTGTAATGAAGTGGGGGTTCTTGTCAACAGAGCAGCCCTAAACTTTGGGGTGCCTGTGTCTTGCTGATTTTTAGTTTTCCCAATTTATACGCCCATGAGTGGAAGTGCCCTATGCTCTCCAAGCTGTGTTTTTTAGATGTTTCAGAACACACCGTACACTTCTCCAGAGTGGCTGTTGGCAATTTACATCCCACCCATCAGCGTAGTAAGGCTCCCATTTCTCCATGGCCGGTCCTGCATTTCTGGTTTGGACACTTTTTTCCGCATGGCCCTTTTGCCCGCTGGGAAGCGAGACTTCTTTGGAGCGCTGATTGGCCTTTCCAGGTTGCTTGGTTGGCCAAAAAGGGCGTATGCGTTTTTTCCTGAATATATTCAGGAAAAAACGCATACGCCCTTTTTGGCCAAGGGCATCATTGTCCACGTTTTGCCGCTTTTCATGTGCTTTCAAGGCGATTCGAATCTACCTCCTGAAATCTGTTTCCTGCAATTCTGCCTTGCTTTCAAAGCCTCTTCGTTGCCTTCCCTTAGTATATTTGTGGACGAGAGGTATCATTTAAAACTGTGCAGGTTTGTGAATTGCAGTGCCCCTGAGCTCCATTTTTCAACTCGCTTTTTTGGGAGCTGGCCGCAAAAGCGCAGGATTGCTTCAGGCCCTCTTCTGGTTCTGGGGGGCAGGCTGAGCTTGTGCTTAATTCTTCTTCCTGATGGGAAAATAGAGTGACCTGTGCCTGTCCCAACACCTAGAGCTAGTCTCTCATTGGTTCCCCCTCTTCCCGTTCATCCTCAGGACAAATTGCAACCTGTACGGAACAGGAGGTTAAAGGTGCTGATTCTCCAAGGAGGGAGATGGCTAGTAAAT
Organism: Balaenoptera acutorostrata; assembly: GCF_949987535.1. Taxonomy (NCBI): domain Eukaryota; kingdom Metazoa; phylum Chordata; class Mammalia; order Artiodactyla; family Balaenopteridae; genus Balaenoptera; species Balaenoptera acutorostrata. Next base: position 179,572 of record NW_026645927.1, read on the forward strand.
CAGCTGGAATGGCGAACCCGAGCAAAGGAGATGAGAAATGAGGTGCGTTTTAGAAACCTTTCCCGATCACACGGTGTACCATCTTCTGGGTTTCTCATGCCTGTTTTCGACGTAGGAAGATGCCCTTGAACCTGGAGATTTGGGACCCATGGGATGGGTACCATGCAGTATTACTTGAAAGGGTCTGCGTTGGCTCACCCAACCTCACCGAACCTCTCAGCCCCAAGAGTGTCCACCCTTATGTCTCAATCAGCTGTGGGTCTAGATATGGTCAATCCAGGTTGCATCACAGCCCCTGAACGAATTTTGTAAGAATTTCTCTCTCTTTCACTGTCTTTGTTTCACGGGTTTTGAAAAGTAATTTATTTTTATAATGGGGTTTAGCTGCTTTTCACATCTGTGTTTATGCCGCTTTACACCCCCTTGACTCACTTACAGAGAGATATCAATACATAGGTTTGAAGATTCTTACTAGTCAGATATATTCTTGTGCGGTGAATAGGGGGTGTTGAGTCCAGTTCACTGAAAAAGGAATAGGTCTTGTCTCTTACATATTGGGTTTATGGAACGGTATCGGAGCTAATTTGAAACCCTTGTTTTATGCATCACCCCACCTCACCTTTCCCGTTCAGCAGCCATAGTGTGTTTCCTAAACGTGTGACTCTGTTCTGTTTTGCAATTCAGTTCAAGTGTAGCGGTTTTTACATTCCCTCTCTAAGTGATATCTTATGATAAGTGTCTTTTTCTGTGTGACTTATTTCACTTAGAATCTTCGTACCTAAATCCACTCATCGTGCTGCTACTAGCCTTATGACGTGGATTTCATGGCTGAGTGATATTCCATTGTACATGAGGACCACAACTTCTTTATCCATTTTTCTCTTTCCTAGGATATTTAAGGTGTAATGAAGTGGGGGTTCTTGTCAACAGAGCAGCCCTAAACTTTGGGGTGCCTGTGTCTTGCTGATTTTTAGTTTTCCCAATTTATACGCCCATGAGTGGAAGTGCCCTATGCTCTCCAAGCTGTGTTTTTTAGATGTTTCAGAACACACCGTACACTTCTCCAGAGTGGCTGTTGGCAATTTACATCCCACCTATCAGGGTAGCAAGGCTCCCATTTCTCCATGGCCGGTCCTGCATTTCTGGTTTGGACACTTTTTTCCGCATGGCCCTTTTGCCCGCTGGGAAGCGAGACTTCTTTGGAGCGCTGATTGGCCTTTCCAGGTTGCTTGGTTGGCCAAAAAGGGCGTATGCGTTTTTTCCTGAATATATTCAGGAAAAAACGCATACGCCCTTTTTGGCCAAGGGCATCATTGTCCACGTTTTGCCGCTTTTCATGTGCTTTCAAGGCGATTCGAATCTACCTCCTGAAATCTGTTTCCTGCAATTCTGCCTTGCTTTCAAAGCCTCTTCGTTGCCTTCCCTTAGTATATTTGTGGACGAGAGGTATCATTTAAAACTGTGCAGGTTTGTGAATTGCAGTGCCCCTGAGCTCCATTTTTCAACTCGCTTTTTTGGGAGCTGGCCGCAAAAGCGCAGGATTGCTTCAGGCCCTCTTCTGGTTCTGGGGGGCAGGCTGAGCTTGTGCTTAATTCTTCTTCCTGATGGGAAAATAGAGTGACCTGTGCCTGTCCCAACACCTAGAGCTAGTCTCTCATTGGTTCCCCCTCTTCCCGTTCATCCTCAGGACAAATTGCAACCTGTACGGAACAGGAGGTTAAAGGTGCTGATTTTCCAAGGAGGGAGATGGCTAGTAAATCGGCTGGAATGGCGAACCCGAGCAAAGGAGATGAGAAATGAGGTGCGTTTTAGAAACCTTTCCCGATCACACGGTGTACCATCTTCTGGGTTTCTCATGCCTGTTTTCGACGTAGGAAGATGCCCTTGAACCTGGAGATTTGGGACCCATGGGATGGGTACCATGCAGTATTACTTGAAAGGGTCTGCGTTGGCTCACCCAACCTCACCGAACCTCTCAGCCCCAAGAGTGTCCACCCTTATGTCTCAATCAGCTGTGGGTCTAGATATGGTCAATCCAGGTTGCATCACAGCCCCTGAACGAATTTTGTAAGAATTTCTCTCTCTTTCACTGTCTTTGTTTCACGGGTTTTGAAAAGTAATTTATTTTTATAATGGGGTTTAGCTGCTTTTCACATCTGTGTTTATGCCGCTTTACACCCCCTTGACTCACTTACAGAGAGATATCAATTCATAGGTTTGAAGATTCTTACTAGTCAGATATATTCTTGTGCGGTGAATAGGGGGTGTTGAGTCCAGTTCACTGAAAAAGGAATAGGTCTTGTCTCTTACATATTGGGTTTATGGAACGGTATCGGAGCTAATTTGAAACCCTTGTTTTATGCATCACCCCACCTCACCTTTCCCGTTCAGCAGCCATAGTGTGTTTCCTAAACGTGTGACTCTGTTCTGTTTTGCAATTCAGTTCAAGTGTAGCGGTTTTTACATTCCCTCTCTAAGTGATATCTTATGATAAGTGTCTTTTTCTGTGTGACTTATTTCACTTAGAATCTTCGTACCTAAATCCACTCATCGTGCTGCTACTAGCCTTATGACGTGGATTTCATGGCTGAGTGATATTCCATTGTACATGAGGACCACAACTTCTTTATCCATTTTTCTCTTTCCTAGGATATTTAAGGTGTAATGAAGTGGGGGTTCTTGTCAACAGAGCAGCCCTAAACTTTGGGGTGCCTGTGTCTTGCTGATTTTTAGTTTTCCCAATTTATACGCCCATGAGTGGAAGTGCCCTATGCTCTCCAAGCTGTGTTTTTTAGATGTTTCAGAACACACCGTACACTTCTCCAGAGTGGCTGTTGGCAATTTACATCCCACCCATCAGCGTAGCAAGGCTCCCATTTCTCCATGGCCGGTCCTGCATTTCTGGTTTGGACACTTTTTTCCGCATGGCCCTTTTGCCCGCTGGGAAGCGAGACTTCTTTGGAGCGCTGATTGGCCTTTCCAGGTTGCTTGGTTGGCCAAAAAGGGCGTATGCGTTTTTTCCTGAATATATTCAGGAAAAAACGCATACGCCCTTTTTGGCCAAGGGCATCATTGTCCACGTTTTGCCGCTTTTCATGTGCTTTCAAGGCGATTCGAATCTACCTCCTGAAATCTGTTTCCTGCAATTCTGCCTTGCTTTCAAAGCCTCTTCGTTGCCTTCCCTTAATATATTTGTGGATGAGAGGTATCATTTAAAACTGTGCAGGTTTGTGAATTGCAGTGCCCCTGAGCTCCATTTTTCAACTCGCTTTTTTGGGAGCTGGCCGCAAAAGCGCAGGATTGCTTCAGGCACTCTTCTGGTTCTGGGGGGCAGGCTGAGCTTGTGCTTAATTCTTCTTCCTGATGGGAAAATAGAGTGACCTGTGCCTGTCCCAACACCTAGAGCTAGTCTCTCATTGGTTCCCCCTCTTCCCGTTCATCCTCAGGACAAATTGCAACCTGTACGGAACAGGAGGTTAAAGGTGCTGATTCTCCAAGGAGGGAGATGGCTAGTAAATCGGCTGGAATGGCGAACCCGAGCAAAGGAGATGAGAAATGAGGTGCGTTTTAGAAACCTTTCCCGATCACACGGTGTACCATCTTCTGGGTTTCTCATGCCTGTTTTCGACGTAGGAAGATGCCCTTGAACCTGGAGATTTGGGACCCATGGGATGGGTACCATGCAGTATTACTTGAAAGGGTCTGCTTTGGCTCACCCAACCTCACCGAAACTCTCAGCCCCAAGAGTGTCCACCCTTATGTCTCAATCAGCTGTGGGTCTAGATATGGTCAATCCAGGTTGCATCACAGCCCCTGAACGAATTTTGTAAGAATTTCTCTCTCTTTCACTGTCTTTGTTTCACGGGTTTTGAAAAGTAATTTATTTTTATATTGGGGTTTAGCTGCTTTTCACGGCTGTGTTTATGCCGCTTTACACCCCCTTGACTCACTTACGGAGAGATATCAATACATAGGTTTGAAGATTCTTACTAGTCAGATATATTCTTGTGCGGTGAATAGGGGGTGTTGAGTCCAGTTCACTGAAAAAGGAATAGGTCTTGTCTCTTACATATTGGGTTTATGGAACGGTATCAGAGCTAATTTGAAACCCTTGTTTTATGCATCACCCCACCTCACCTTTCCCGTTCAGCAGCCATAGTGTGTTTCCTAAACGTGTGACTCTGTTCTGTTTTGCAATTCAGTTCAAGTGTAGCGGTTTTTACATTCCCTCTCTAAGTGATATCTTATGATAAGTGTCTTTTTCTGTGTGACTTATTTCACTTAGAATCGTCGTACCTAAATCCACTCATCGTGCTGCTACTAGCCTTATGACGTGGATTTCATGGCTGAGTGATATTCCATTGTACATGAGGACCCCAACTTCTTTATCCATTTTTCTCTTTCCTAGGATATTTAAGGTGTAATGAAGTGGGGGTTCTTGTCCACAGAGCAGCCCTAAACTTTGGGGTGCCTGTGTCTTGCTGATTTTTAGTTTTCCCAATTTATACGCCCATGAGTGGAAGTGCCCTATGCTCTCCAAGCTGTGTTTTTTAGATGTTTCAGAACACACCGTACACTTCTCCAGAGTGGCTGTTGGCAATTTACATCCCACCCATCAGCGTAGCAAGGCTCCCATTTCTCCATGGCCGGTCCTGCATTTCTGGTTTGGACACTTTTTTCCGCATGGCCCTTTTGCCCGCTGGGAAGCGAGACTTCTTTGCAGCGCTGATTGGCCTTTCCAGGTTGCTTGGTTGGCCAAAAAGGGCGTATGCGTTTTTTCCTGAATATATTCAGGAAAAAACGCATACGCCCTTTTTGGCCAAGGGCATCATTGTCCACGTTTTGCCGCTTTTCATGTGCTTTCAAGGCGATTCGAATGTACCTCCTGAAATCTGTTTCCTGCAATTCTGCCTTGCTTTCAAAGCCTCTTCGTTGCCTTCCCTTAGTATATTTGTGGACGAGAGGTATCATTTAAAACTCTGCAGGTTTGTGAATTGCAGTGCCCCTGAGCTCCATTTTTCAACTCGCTTTTTTGGCAGCTGGCCGCAAAAGCGCAGGATTGCTTCAGGCCCTCTTCTGGTTCTGGGGGGCAGGCTGAGCTTGTGCTTAATTCTTCTTCCTGATGGGAAAATAGAGTGACCTGTGCCTGTCCCAACACCTAGAGCTAGTCTCTCTTTGGTTCCCCCTCTTCCCGTTCATCCTCAGGACAAATTGCAACCTGTACGGAACAGGAGGTTAAAGGTGCTGATTCTCCAAGGAGGGAGACGGCTAGTAAATCGGCTGGAATGGCGAACCCGAGCAAAGGAGATGAGAAATGAGGTGCGTTTTAGAAACCTTTCCCGATCACACGGTGTACCATCTTCTGGGTTTCTCATGCCTGTTTTCGACGTAGGAAGATGCCCTTGAACCTGGAGATTTGGGACCCATGGGATGGGTACCATGCAGTATTACTTGAAAGGGTCTGCGTTGGCTCACCCAACCTCACCGAACCTCTCAGCCCCAAGAGTGTCCACCCTTATGTCTCAATCAGCTGTGGGTCTAGATATGGTCAATCCAGGTTGCATCACAGCCCCTGAACGAATTTTGTAAGAATTTCTCTCTCTTTCACTGTCTTTGTTTCACGGGTTTTGAAAAGTAATTTATTTTTATATTGGGGTTTAGCTGCTTTTCACGGCTGTGTTTATGCCGCTTTACACCCCCTTGACTCACTTACGGAGAGATATCAATACATAGGTTTGAAGTTTCTTACTAGTCAGATATATTCTTGTGCGGTGAATAGGGGGTGTTGAGTCCAGTTCACTGAAAAAGGAATAGGTCTTGTCTCTTACATATTGGGTTTATGGAACGGTATCGGAGCTAATTTGAAACCCTTGTTTTATGCATCACCCCACCTCACCTTTCCCGTTCAGCAGCCATAGTGTGTTTCCTAAACGTGTGACTCTGTTCTGTTTTGCAATTCAGTTCAAGTGTAGCGGTTTTTACATTCCCTCTCTAAGTGATATCTTATGATAAGTGTCTTTTTCTGTGTGACTTATTTCACTTAGAATCGTCGTACCTAAATCCACTCATCGTGCTGCTACTAGCCTTATGACGTGGATTTCATGGCTGAGTGATATTCCATTGTACATGAGGACCCCAACTTCTTTATCCATTTTTCTCTTTCCTAGGATATTTAAGGTGTAATGAAGTGGGGGTTCTTGTCAACAGAGCAGCCCTAAACTTTGGGGTGCCTGTGTCTTGCTGATTTTTAGTTTTCCCAATTTATACGCCCATGAGTGGAAGTGCCCTATGCTCTCCAAGCTGTGTTTTTTAGATGTTTCAGAACACACCGTACACTTCTCCAGAGTGGCTGTTGGCAATTTACATCCCACCCATCAGCGTAGCAAGGCTCCCATTTCTCCATGGCCGGTCCTGCATTTCTGGTTTGGACACTTTTTTCCGCATGGCCCTTTTGCCCGCTGGGAAGCGAGACTTCTTTGCAGCGCTGATTGGCCTTTCCAGGTTGCTTGGTTGGCCAAAAAGGGCGTATGCGTTTTTTCCTGAATATATTCAGGAAAAAACGCATACGCCCTTTTTGGCCAAGGGCATCATTGTCCACGTTTTGCCGCTTTTCATGTGCTTTCAAGGCGATTCGAATCTACCTCCTGAAATCTGTTTCCTGCAATTCTGCCTTGCTTTCAAAGACTCTTCGTTGCCTTCCCTTAGTATATTTGTGGACGAGAGGTATCATTTAAAACTCTGCAGGTTTGTGAATTGCAGTGCCCCTGAGCTCCATTTTTCAACTCGCTTTTTTGGCAGCTGGCCGCAAAAGCGCAGGATTGCTTCAGGCCCTCTTCTGGTTCTGGGGGGCAGGCTGAGCTTGTGCTTAATTCTTCTTCCTGATGGGAAAATAGAGTGACCTGTGCCTGTCCCAACACCTAGAGCTAGTCTCTCATTGGTTCCCCCTCTTCCCGTTCATCCTCAGGACAAATTGCAACCTGTACGGAACAGGAGGTTAAAGGTGCTGATTCTCCAAGGAGGGAGACGGCTAGTAAATCGGCTGGAATGGCGAACCCGAGCAAAGGAGATGAGAAATGAGGTGCGTTTTAGAAACCTTTCCCGATCACACGGTGTACCATCTTCTGGGTTTCTCATGCCTGTTTTCGACGTAGGAAGATGCCCTTGAACCTGGAGATTTGGGACCCATGGGATGGGTACCATGCAGTATTACTTGAAAGGGTCTGCGTTGGCTCACCCAACCTCACCGAACCTCTCAGCCCCAAGAGTGTCCACCCTTATGTCTCAATCAGCTGTGGGTCTAGATATGGTCAATCCAGGTTGCATCACAGCCCCTGAACGAATTTTGTAAGAATTTCTCTCTCTTTCACTGTCTTTGTTTCACGGGTTTTGAAAAGTAATTTATTTTTATATTGGGGTTTAGCTGCTTTTCACGGCTGTGTTTATGCCGCTTTACACCCCCTTGACTCACTTACGGAGAGATATCAATACATAGGTTTGAAGATTCTTACTAGTCAGATATATTCTTGTGCGGTGAATAGGGGGTGTTGAGTCCAGTTCACTGAAAAAGGAATAGGTCTTGTCTCTTACATATTGGGTTTATGGAACGGTATCGGAGCTAATTTGAAACCCTTGTTTTATGCATCACCCCACCTCACCTTTCCCGTTCAGCAGCCATAGTGTGTTTCCTAAACGTGTGACTCTGTTCTGTTTTGCAATTCAGTTCAAGTGTAGCGGTTTTTACATTCCCTCTCTAAGTGATATCTTATGATAAGTGTCTTTTTCTGTGTGACTTATTTCACTTAGAATCGTCGTACCTAAATCCACTCATCGTGCTGCTACTAGCCTTATGACGTGGATTTCATGGCTGAGTGATATTCCATTGTACATGAGGACCCCAACTTCTTTATCCATTTTTCTCTTTCCTAGGATATTTAAGGTGTAATGAAGTGGGGGTTCTTGTCAACAGAGCAGCCCTAAACTTTGGGGTGCCTGTGTCTTGCTGATTTTTAGTTTTCCCAATTTATACGCCCATGAGTGGAAGTGCCCTATGCTCTCCAAGCTGTGTTTTTTAGATGTTTCAGAACACACCGTACACTTCTCCAGAGTGGCTGTTGGCAATTTACATCCCACCCATCAGCGTAGCAAGGCTCCCATTTCTCCATGGCCGGTCCTGCATTTCTGGTTTGGACACTTTTTTCCGCATGGCCCTTTTGCCCGCTGGGAAGCGAGACTTCTTTGCAGCGCTGATTGGCCTTTCCAGGTTGCTTGGTTGGCCAAAAAGGGCGTATGCGTTTTTTCCTGAATATATTCAGGAAAAAACGCATACGCCCTTTTTGGCCAAGGGCATCATTGTCCACGTTTTGCCGCTTTTCATGTGCTTTCAAGGCGATTCGAATCTACCTCCTGAAATCTGTTTCCTGCAATTCTGCCTTGCTTTCAAAGCCTCTTCGTTGCCTTCCCTTAGTATATTTGTGGACGAGAGGTATCATTTAAAACTCTGCAGGTTTGTGAATTGCAGTGCCCCTGAGCTCCATTTTTCAACTCGCTTTTTTGGCAGCTGGCCGCAAAAGCGCAGGATTGCTTCAGGCCCTCTTCTGGTTCTGGGGGGCAGGCTGAGCTTGTGCTTAATTCTTCTTCCTGATGGGAAAATAGAGTGACCTGTGCCTGTCCCAACACCTAGAGCTAGTCTCTCATTGGTTCCCCCTCTTCCCGTTCATCCTCAGGACAAATTGCAACCTGTACGGAACAGGAGGTTAAAGGTGCTGATTCTCCAAGGAGGGAGACGGCTAGTAAATCGGCTGGAATGGCGAACCCGAGCAAAGGAGATGAGAAATGAGGTGCGTTTTAGAAACCTTTCCCGATCACACGGTGTACCATCTTCTGGGTTTCTCATGCCTGTTTTCGACGTAGGAAGATGCCCTTGAACCTGGAGATTTGGGACCCATGGGATGGGTACCATGCAGTATTACTTGAAAGGGTCTGCGTTGGCTCACCCAACCTCACCGAACCTCTCAGCCCCAAGAGTGTCCACCCTTATGTCTCAATCAGCTGTGGGTCTAGATATGGTCAATCCAGGTTGCATCACAGCCCCTGAACGAATTTTGTAAGAATTTCTCTCTCTTTCACTGTCTTTGTTTCACGGGTTTTGAAAAGTAATTTATTTTTATAATGGGGTTTAGCTGCTTTTCACGGCTGTGTTTATGCCGCTTTACACCCCCTTGACTCACTTACGGAGAGATATCAATACATAGGTTTGAAGATTCTTACTAGTCAGATATATTCTTGTGCGGTGAATAGGGGGTGTTGAGTCCAGTTCACTGAAAAAGGAATAGGTCTTGTCTCTTACATATTGGGTTTATGGAACGGTATCGGAGCTAATTTGAAACCCTTGTTTTATGCATCACCCCACCTCACCTTTCCCGTTCAGCAGCCATAGTGTGTTTCCTAAACGTGTGACTCTGTTCTGTTTTGCAATTCAGTTCAAGTGTAGCGGTTTTTACATTCCCTCTCTAAGTGATATCTTATGATAAGTGTCTTTTTCTGTGTGACTTATTTCACTTAGAATCTTCGTACCTAAATCCACTCATCGTGCTGCTACTAGCCTTATGACGTGGATTTCATGGCTGAGTGATATTCCATTGTACATGAGGACCCCAACTTCTTTATCCATTTTTCTCTTTCCTAGGATATTTAAGGTGTAATGAAGTGGGGGTTCTTGTCAACAGAGCAGCCCTAAACTTTGGGGTGCCTGTGTCTTGCTGATTTTTAGTTTTCCCAATTTATACGCCCATGAGTGGAAGTGCCCTATGCTCTCCAAGCTGTGTTTTTTAGATGTTTCAGAACACACCGTACACTTCTCCAGAGTGGCTGTTGGCAATTTACATCCCACCCATCAGCGTAGCAAGGCTCCCATTTCTCCATGGCCGGTCCTGCATTTCTGGTTTGGACACTTTTTTCCGCATGGCCCTTTTGCCCGCTGGGAAGCGAGACTTCTTTGCAGCGCTGATTGGCCTTTCCAGGTTGCTTGGTTGGCCAAAAAGGGCGTATGCGTTTTTTCCTGAATATATTCAGGAAAAAACGCATACGCCCTTTTTGGCCAAGGGCATCATTGTCCACGTTTTGCCGCTTTTCATGTGCTTTCAAGGCGATTCGAATGTACCTCCTGAAATCTGTTTCCTGCAATTCTGCCTTGCTTTCAAAGCCTCTTCGTTGCCTTCCCTTAGTATATTTGTGGACGAGAGGTATCATTTAAAACTCTGCAGGTTTGTGAATTGCAGTGCCCCTGAGCTCCATTTTTCAACTCGCTTTTTTGGGAGCTGGCCGCAAAAGCGCAGGATTGCTTCAGGCCCTCTTCTGGTTCTGGGGGGCAGGCTGAGCTTGTGCTTAATTCTTCTTCCTGATGGGAAAATAGAGTGACCTGTGCCTGTCCCAACACCTAGAGCTAGTCTCTCATTGGTTCCCCCTCTTCCCGTTCATCCTCAGGACAAATTGCAACCTGTACGGAACAGGAGGTTAAAGGTGCTGATTCTCCAAGGAGGGAGACGGCTAGTAAATCGGCTGGAATGGCGAACCCGAGCAAAGGAGATGAGAAATGAGGTGCGTTTTAGAAACCTTTCCCGATCACACGGTGTACCATCTTCTGGGTTTCTCATGCCTGTTTTCGACGTAGGAAGATGCCCTTGAACCTGGAGATTTGGGACCCATGGGATGGGTACCATGCAGTATTACTTGAAAGGGTCTGCGTTGGCTCACCCAACCTCACCGAACCTCTCAGCCCCAAGAGTGTCCACCCTTATGTCTCAATCAGCTGTGGGTCTAGATATGGTCAATCCAGGTTGCATCACAGCCCCTGAACGAATTTTGTAAGAATTTCTCTCTCTTTCACTGTCTTTGTTTCACGGGTTTTGAAAAGTAATTTATTTTTATAATGGGGTTTAGCTGCTTTTCACGGCTGTGTTTATGCCGCTTTACACCCCCTTGACTCACTTACGGAGAGATATCAATACATAGGTTTGAAGATTCTTACTAGTCAGATATATTCTTGTGCGGTGAATAGGGGGTGTTGAGTCCAGTTCACTGAAAAAGGAATAGGTCTTGTCTCTTACATATTGGGTTTATGGAACGGTATCGGAGCTAATTTGAAACCCTTGTTTTATGCATCACCCCACCTCACCTTTCCCGTTCAGCAGCCATAGTGTGTTTCCTAAACGTGTGACTCTGTTCTGTTTTGCAATTCAGTTCAAGTGTAGCGGTTTTTACATTCCCTCTCTAAGTGATATCTTATGATAAGTGTCTTTTTCTGTGTGACTTATTTCACTTAGAATCTTCGTACCTAAATCCACTCATCGTGCTGCTACTAGCCTTATGACGTGGATTTCATGGCTGAGTGATATTCCATTGTACATGAGGACCCCAACTTCTTTATCCATTTTTCTCTTTCCTAGGATATTTAAGGTGTAATGAAGTGGGGGTTCTTGTCAACAGAGCAGCCCTAAACTTTGGGGTGCCTGTGTCTTGCTGATTTTTAGTTTTCCCAATTTATACGCCCATGAGTGGAAGTGCCCTATGCTCTCCAAGCTGTGTTTTTTAGATGTTTCAGAACACACCGTACACTTCTCCAGAGTGGCTGTTGGCAATTTACATCCCACCCATCAGCGTAGCAAGGCTCCCATTTCTCCATGGCCGGTCCTGCATTTCTGGTTTGGACACTTTTTTCCGCATGGCCCTTTTGCCCGCTGGGAAGCGAGACTTCTTTGCAGCGCTGATTGGCCTTTCCAGGTTGCTTGGTTGGCCAAAAAGGGCGTATGCGTTTTTTCCTGAATATATTCAGGAAAAAACGCATACGCCCTTTTTGGCCAAGGGCATCATTGTCCACGTTTTGCCGCTTTTCATGTGCTTTCAAGGCGATTCGAATGTACCTCCTGAAATCTGTTTCCTGCAATTCTGCCTTGCTTTCAAAGCCTCTTCGTTGCCTTCCCTTAGTATATTTGTGGACGAGAGGTATCATTTAAAACTCTGCAGGTTTGTGAATTGCAGTGCCCCTGAGCTCCATTTTTCAACTCGCTTTTTTGGGAGCTGGCCGCAAAAGCGCAGGATTGCTTCAGGCCCTCTTCTGGTTCTGGGGGGCAGGCTGAGCTTGTGCTTAATTCTTCTTCCTGATGGGAAAATAGAGTGACCTGTGCCTGTCCCAACACCTAGAGCTAGTCTCTCATTGGTTCCCCCTCTTCCCGTTCATCCTCAGGACAAATTGCAACCTGTACGGAACAGGAGGTTAAAGGTGCTGATTCTCCAAGGAGGGAGACGGCTAGTAAATCGGCTGGAATGGCGAACCCGAGCAAAGGAGATGAGAAATGAGGTGCGTTTTAGAAACCTTTCCCGATCACACGGTGTACCATCTTCTGGGTTTCTCATGCCTGTTTTCGACGTAGGAAGATGCCCTTGAACCTGGAGATTTGGGACCCATGGGATGGGTACCATGCAGTATTACTTGAAAGGGTCTGCGTTGGCTCACCCAACCTCACCGAACCTCTCAGCCCCAAGAGTGTCCACCCTTATGTCTCAATCAGCTGTGGGTCTAGATATGGTCAATCCAGGTTGCATCACAGCCCCTGAAAGAATTTTGTAAGAATTTCTCTCTCTTTCACTGCCTTTGTTTCACGGGTTTTGAAAAGTAATTTATTTTTATAATGGGGTTTAGCTGCTTTTCACGGCTGTGTTTATGCCGCTTTACACCCCCTTGACTCACTTACAGAGAGATATCAATACATAGGTTTGAAGATTCTTACTAGTCAGATATATTCTTGTGCGGTGAATAGGGGGTGTTGAGTCCAGTTCACTGAAAAAGGAATAGGTCTTGTCTCTTACATATTGGGTTTATGGAACGGTATCAGAGCTAATTTGAAACCCTTGTTTTATGCATCACCCCACCTCACCTTTCCCGTTCAGCAGCCATAGTGTGTTTCCTAAACGTGTGACTCTGTTCTGTTTTGCAATTCAGTTCAAGTGTAGCGGTTTTTACATTCCCTCTCTAAGTGATATCTTATGATAAGTGTCTTTTTCTGTGTGACTTATTTCACTTAGAATCTTCGTACCTAAATCCACTCATCGTGCTGCTACTAGCCTTATGACGTTGATTTCATGGCTGAGTGATATTCCATTGTACATGAGGACCCCAACTTCTTTATCCATTTTTCTCTTTCCTAGGATATTTAAGGTGTAATGAAGTGGGGGTTCTTGTCAACAGAGCAGCCCTAAACTTTGGGGTGCCTGTGTCTTGCTGATTTTTAGTTTTCCCAATTTATACGCCCATGAGTGGAAGTGCCCTATGCTCTCCAAGCTGTGTTTTTTAGATGTTTCAGAACACACCGTACACTTCTCCAGAGTGGCTGTTGGCAATTTACATCCCACCCATCAGCGTAGCAAGGCTCCCATTTCTCCATGGCCGGTCCTGCATTTCTGGTTTGGACACTTTTTTCCGCATGGCCCTTTTGCCCGCTGGGAAGCGAGACTTCTTTGGAGCGCTGATTGGCCTTTCCAGGTTGCTTGGTTGGCCAAAAAGGGCGTATGCGTTTTTTCCTGAATATATTCAGGAAAAAACGCATACGCCCTTTTTGGCCAAGGGCATCATTGTCCACGTTTTGCCGCTTTTCATGTGCTTTCAAGGCGATTCGAATCTACCTCCTGAAATCTGTTTCCTGCAATTCTGCCTTGCTTTCAAAGCCTCTTCGTTGCCTTCCCTTAGTATATTTGTGGACGAGAGGTATCATTTAAAACTCTGCAGGTTTGTGAATTGCAGTGCCCCTGAGCTCCATTTTTCAACTCGCTTTTTTGGGAGCTGGCCGCAAAAGCGCAGGATTGCTTCAGGCCCTCTTCTGGTTCTGGGGGGCAGGCTGAGCTTGTGCTTAATTCTTCTTCCTGATGGGAAAATAGAGTGACCTGTGCCTGTCCCAACACCTAGAGCTAGTCTCTCATTGGTTCCCCCTCTTCCCGTTCATCCTCAGGACAAATTGCAACCTGTACGGAACAGGAGGTTAAAGGTGCTGATTCTCCAAGGAGGGAGACGGCTAGTAAATCGGCTGGAATGGCGAACCCGAGCAAAGGAGATGAGAAATGAGGTGCGTTTTAGAAACCTTTCCCGATCACACGGTGTACCATCTTCTGGGTTTCTCATGCCTGTTTTCGACGTAGGAAGATGCCCTTGAACCTGGAGATTTGGGACCCATGGGATGGGTACCATGCAGTATTACTTGAAAGGGTCTGCGTTGGCTCACCCAACCTCACCGAACCTCTCAGCCCCAAGAGTGTCCACCCTTATGTCTCAATCAGCTGTGGGTCTAGATATGGTCAATCCAGGTTGCATCACAGCCCCTGAAAGAATTTTGTAAGAATTTCTCTCTCTTTCACTGCCTTTGTTTCACGGGTTTTGAAAAGTAATTTATTTTTATAATGGGGTTTAGCTGCTTTTCACGGCTGTGTTTATGCCGCTTTACACCCCCTTGACTCACTTACAGAGAGATATCAATACATAGGTTTGAAGATTCTTACTAGTCAGATATATTCTTGTGCGGTGAATAGGGGGTGTTGAGTCCAGTTCACTGAAAAAGGAATAGGTCTTGTCTCTTACATATTGGGTTTATGGAACGGTATCGGAGCTAATTTGAAACCCTTGTTTTATGCATCACCCCACCTCACCTTTCCCGTTCAGCAGCCATAGTGTGTTTCCTAAACGTGTGACTCTGTTCTGTTTTGCAATTCAGTTCAAGTGTAGCGGTTTTTACATTCCCTCTCTAAGTGATATCTTATGATAAGTGTCTTTTTCTGTGTGACTTATTTCACTTAGAATCTTCGTACCTAAATCCACTCATCGTGCTGCTACTAGCCTTATGACGTTGATTTCATGGCTGAGTGATATTCCATTGTACATGAGGACCCCAACTTCTTTATCCATTTTTCTCTTTCCTAGGATATTTAAGGTGTAATGAAGTGGGGGTTCTTGTCAACAGAGCAGCCCTAAACTTTGGGGTGCCTGTGTCTTGCTGATTTTTAGTTTTCCCAATTTATACGCCCATGAGTGGAAGTGCCCTATGCTCTCCAAGCTGTGTTTTTTAGATGTTTCAGAACACACCGTACACTTCTCCAGAGTGGCTGTTGGCAATTTACATCCCACCCATCAGCGTAGCAAGGCTCCCATTTCTCCATGGCCGGTCCTGCATTTCTGGTTTGGACACTTTTTTCCGCATGGCCCTTTTGCCCGCTGGGAAGCGAGACTTCTTTGGAGCGCTGATTGGCCTTTCCAGGTTGCTTGGTTGGCCAAAAAGGGCGTATGCGTTTTTTCCTGAATATACTCAGGAAAAAACGCATACGCCCTTTTTGGCCAAGGGCATCATTGTCCACGTTTTGCCGCTTTTCATGTGCTTTCAAGGCGATTCGAATCTACCTCCTGAAATCTGTTTCCTGCAATTCTGCCTTGCTTTCAAAGCCTCTTCGTTGCCTTCCCTTAGTATATTTGTGGACGAGAGGTATCATTTAAGACTGTGCAGGTTTGTGAATTGCAGTGCCCCTGAGCTCCATTTTTCAACTCGCTTTTTTGGGAGCTGGCCGCAAAAGCGCAGGATTGCTTCAGGCCCTCTTCTGGTTCTGGGGGGCAGGCTGAGCTTGTGCTTAATTCTTCTTCCTGATGGGAAAATAGAGTGACCTGTGCCTGTCCCAACACCTACAGCTAGTCTCTCATTGGTTCCCCCTCTTCCCGTTCATCCTCAGGACAAATTGCAACCTGTACGGAACAGGAGGTTAAAGGTGCTGATTCTCCAAGGAGGGAGACGGCTAGTAAATCGGCTGGAATGGCGAACCCGAGCAAAGGAGATGAGAAATGAGGTGCGTTTTAGAAACCTTTCCCGATCACACGGTGTACCATCTTCTGGGTTTCTCATGCCTGTTTTCGACGTAGGAAGATGCCCTTGAACCTGGAGATTTGGGACCCATGGGATGGGTACCATGCAGTATTACTTGAAAGGGTCTGCGTTGGCTCACCCAACCTCACCGAACCTCTCAGCCCCAAGAGTGTCCACCCTTATGTCTCAATCAGCTGTGGGTCTAGATATGGTCAATCCAGGTTGCATCACAGCCCCTGAACGAATTTTGTAAGAATTTCTCTCTCTTTCACTGCCTTTGTTTCACGGGTTTTGAAAAGTAATTTATTTTTATAATGGGGTTTAGCTGCTTTTCACGGCTGTGTTTATGCCGCTTTACACCCCCTTGACTCACTTACAGAGAGATATCAATACATAGGTTTGAAGATTCTTACTAGTCAGATATATTCTTGTGCGGTGAATAGGGGGTGTTGAGTCCAGTTCACTGAAAAAGGAATAGGTCTTGTCTCTTACATATTGGGTTTATGGAACGGTATCGGAGCTAATTTGAAACCCTTGTTTTATGCATCACCCCACCTCACCTTTCCCGTTCAGCAGCCATAGTGTGTTTCCTAAACGTGTGACTCTGTTCTGTTTTGCAATTCAGTTCAAGTGTAGCGGTTTTTACATTCCCTCTCTAAGTGATATCTTATGATAAGTGTCTTTTTCTGTGTGACTTTTTTCACTTAGAATCGTCGTACCTAAATCCACTCATCGTGCTGCTACTAGCCTTATGACGTTGATTTCATGGCTGAGTGATATTCCATTGTACATGAGGACCCCAACTTCTTTATCCATTTTTCTCTTTCCTAGGATATTTAAGGTGTAATGAAGTGGGGGTTCTTGTCAACAGAGCAGCCCTAAACTTTGGGGTGCCTGTGTCTTGCTGATTTTTAGTTTTCCCAATTTATACGCCCATGAGTCGAAGTGCCCTATGCTCTCCAAGCTGTGTTTTTTAGATGTTTCAGAACACACCGTACACTTCTCCAGAGTGGCTGTTGGCAATTTACATCCCACCCATCAGCGTAGCAAGGCTCCCATTTCTCCATGGCCGGTCCTGCATTTCTGGTTTGGACACTTTTTTCCGCATGGCCCTTTTGCCCGCTGGGAAGCGAGACTTCTTTGGAGCGCTGATTGGCCTTTCCAGGTTGCTTGGTTGGCCAAAAAGGGCGTATGCGTTTTTTCCTGAATATATTCAGGAAAAAACGCATACGCCCTTTTTGGCCAAGGGCATCATTGTCCACGTTTTGCCGCTTTTCATGTGCTTTCAAGGCGATTCGAATCTACCTCCTGAAATCTGTTTCCTGCAATTCTGCCTTGCTTTCAAAGCCTCTTCGTTGCCTTCCCTTAGTATATTTGTGGACGAGAGGTATCATTTAAAACTGTGCAGGTTTGTGAATTGCAGTGCCCCTGAGCTCCATTTTTCAACTCGCTTTTTTGGGAGCTGGCCGCCAAAGCGCAGGATTGCTTCAGGCCCTCTTCTGGTTCTGGGGGGCAGGCTGAGCTTGTGCTTAATTCTTCTTCCTGATGGGAAAATAGAGTGACCTGTGCCTGTCCCAACACCTAGAGCTAGTCTCTCATTGGTTCCCCCTCTTCCCGTTCATCCTCAGGACAAATTGCAACCTGTACGGAACAGGAGGTTAAAGGTGCTGATTCTCCAAGGAGGGAGACGGCTAGTAAATCGGCTGGAATGGCGAACCCGAGCAAAGGAGATGAGAAATGAGGTGCGTTTTAGAAACCTTTCCCGATCACACGGTGTACCATCTTCTGGGTTTCTCATGCCTGTTTTCGACGTAGGAAGATGCCCTTGAACCTGGAGATTTGGGACCCATGGGATGGGTACCATGCAGTATTACTTGAAAGGGTCTGCGTTGGCTCACCCAACCTCACCGAACCTCTCAGCCCCAAGAGTTTCCACCCTTATGTCTCAATCAGCTGTGGGTCTAGATATGGTCAATCCAGGTTGCATCACAGCCCCTGAACGAATTTTGTAAGAATTTCTCTCTCTTTCACTGTCTTTGTTTCACGGGTTTTGAAAAGTAATTTATTTTTATATTGGGGTTTAGCTGCTTTTCACGGCTGTGTTTATGCCGCTTTACACCCCCTTGACTCACTTACGGAGAGATATCAATACATAGGTTTGAAGATTCTTACTAGTCAGATATATTCTTGTGCGGTGAATAGGGGGTGTTGAGTCCAGTTCACTGAAAAAGGAATAGGTCTTGTCTCTTACATATTGGGTTTATGGAACGGTATCGGAGCTAATTTGAAACCCTTGTTTTATGCATCACCCCACCTCACCTTTCCCGTTCAGCAGCCATAGTGTGTTTCCTAAACGTGTGACTCTGTTCTGTTTTGCAATTCAGTTCAAGTGTAGCGGTTTTTACATTCCCTCTCTAAGTGATATCTTATGATAAGTGTCTTTTCTGTGTGACTTATTTCACTTAGAATCGTCGTACCTAAATCCACTCATCGTGCTGCTACTAGCCTTATGACGTGGATTTCATGGCTGAGTGATATTCCATTGTACATGAGGACCCCAACTTCTTTATCCATTTTTCTCTTTCCTAGGATATTTAAGGTGTAATGAAGTGGGGGTTCTTGTCAACAGAGCAGCCCTAAACTTTGGGGTGCCTGTGTCTTGCTGATTTTTAGTTTTCCCAATTTATACGCCCATGAGTGGAAGTGCCCTATGCTCTCCAAGCTGTGTTTTTTAGATGTTTCAGAACACACCGTACACTTCTCCAGAGTGGCTGTTGGCAATTTACATCCCACCCATCAGCGTAGCAAGGCTCCCATTTCTCCATGGCCGGTCCTGCATTTCTGGTTTGGACACTTTTTTCCGCATGGCCCTTTTGCCCGCTGGGAAGCGAGACTTCTTTGGAGCGCTGATTGGCCTTTCCAGGTTGCTTGGTTGGCCAAAAAGGGCGTATGTGTTTTTTCCTGAATATATTCAGGAAAAAACGCATACGCCCTTTTTGGCCAAGGGCATCATTGTCCACGTTTTGCCGCTTTTCATGTGCTTTCAAGGCGATTCGAATCTACCTCCTGAAATCTGTATCCTGCAATTCTGCCTTGCTTTCAAAGCCTCTTCGTTGCCTTCCCTTAGTATATTTGTGGACGAGAGGTATCATTTAAAACTGTGCAGGTTTGTGAATTGCAGTGCCCCTGAGCTCCATTTTTCAACTCGCTTTTTTGGGAGCTGGCCGCCAAAGCGCAGGATTGCTTCAGGCCCTCTTCTGGTTCTGGGGGGCAGGCTGAGCTTGTGCTTAATTCTTCTTCCTGATGGGAAAATAGAGTGACCTGTGCCTGTCCCAACACCTAGAGCTAGTCTCTCATTGGTTCCCCCTCTTCCCGTTCATCCTCAGGACAAATTGCAACCTGTACGGAACAGGAGGTTAAAGGTGCTGATTCTCCAAGGAGGGAGACGGCTAGTAAATCGGCTGGAATGGCGAACCCGAGCAAAGGAGATGAGAAATGAGGTGCGTTTTAGAAACCTTTCCCGATCACACGGTGTACCATCTTCTGGGTTTCTCATGCCTGTTTTCGACGTAGGAAGATGCCCTTGAACCTGGAGATTTGGGACCCATGGGATGGGGACCATGCAGTATTACTTGAAAGGGTCTGCGTTGGCTCACCCAACCTCACCGAACCTCTCAGCCCCAAGAGTTTCCACCCTTATGTCTCAATCAGCTGTGGGTCTAGATATGGTCAATCCAGGTTGCATCACAGCCCCTGAACGAATTTTGTAAGAATTTCTCTCTCTTTCACTGTCTTTGTTTCACGGGTTTTGAAAAGTAATTTATTTTTATATTGGGGTTTAGCTGCTTTTCACGGCTGTGTTTATGCCGCTTTACACCCCCTTGACTCACTTACGGAGAGATATCAATACATAGGTTTGAAGATTCTTACTAGTCAGATATATTCTTGTGCGGTGAATAGGGGGTGTTGAGTCCAGTTCACTGAAAAAGGAATAGGTCTTGTCTCTTACATATTGGGTTTATGGAACGGTATCGGAGCTAATTTGAAACCCTTGTTTTATGCATCACCCCACCTCACCTTTCCCGTTCAGCAGCCATAGTGTGTTTCCTAAACGTGTGACTCTGTTCTGTTTTGCAATTCAGTTCAAGTGTAGCGGTTTTTACATTCCCTCTCTAAGTGATATCTTATGATAAGTGTCTTTTCTGTGTGACTTATTTCACTTAGAATCGTCGTACCTAAATCCACTCATCGTGCTGCTACTAGCCTTATGACGTGGATTTCATGGCTGAGTGATATTCCATTGTACATGAGGACCCCAACTTCTTTATCCATTTTTCTCTTTCCTAGGATATTTAAGGTGTAATGAAGTGGGGGTTCTTGTCCACAGAGCAGCCCTAAACTTTGGGGTGCCTTTGTCTTGCTGATTTTTAGTTTTCCCAATTTATACGCCCATGAGTGGAAGTGCCCTATGCTCTCCAAGCTGTGTTTTTTAGATGTTTCAGAACACACCGTACACTTCTCCAGAGTGGCTGTTGGCAATTTACATCCCACCCATCAGCGTAGCAAGGCTCCCATTTCTCCATGGCCGGTCCTGCATTTCTGGTTTGGACACTTTTTTCCGCATGGCCCTTTTGCCCGCTGGGAAGCGAGACTTCTTTGGAGCGCTGATTGGCCTTTCCAGGTTGCTTGGTTGGCCAAAAAGGGCGTATGCGTTTTTTCCTGAATATATTCAGGAAAAAACGCATACGCCCTTTTTGGCCAAGGGCATCATTGTCCACGTTTTGCCGCTTTTCATGTGCTTTCAAGGCGATTCGAATCTACCTCCTGAAATCTGTATCCTGCAATTCTGCCTTGCTTTCAAAGCCTCTTCGTTGCCTTCCCTTAGTATATTTGTGGACGAGAGGTATCATTTAAAACTGTGCAGGTTTGTGAATTGCAGTGCCCCTGAGCTCCATTTTTCAACTCGCTTTTTTGGGAGCTGGCCGCCAAAGCGCAGGATTGCTTCAGGCCCTCTTCTGGTTCTGGGGGGCAGGCTGAGCTTGTGCTTAATTCTTCTTCCTGATGGGAAAATAGAGTGACCTGTGCCTGTCCCAACACCTAGAGCTAGTCTCTCATTGGTTCCCCCTCTTCCCGTTCATCCTCAGGACAAATTGCAACCTGTACGGAACAGGAGGTTAAAGGTGCTGATTCTCCAAGGAGGGAGATGGCTAGTAAATCGGCTGGAATGGCGAACCCGAGCAAAGGAGATGAGAAATGAGGTGCGTTTTAGAAACCTTTCCCGATCACACGGTGTACCATCTTCTGGGTTTCTCATGCCTGTTTTCGACGTAGGAAGATGCCCTTGAACCTGGAGATTTGGGACCCATGGGATGGGTACCATGCAGTATTACTTGAAAGGGTCTGCGTTGGCTCACCCAACCTCACCGAACCTCTCAGCCCCAAGAGTGTCCACCCTTATGTCTCAATCAGCTGTGGGTCTAGATATGGTCAATCCAGGTTGCATCACAGCCCCTGAACGAATTTTGTAAGAATTTCTCTCTCTTTCACTGTCTTTGTTTCACGGGTTTTGAAAAGTAATTTATTTTTATATTGGGGTTTAGCTGCTTTTCACGGCTGTGTTTATGCCGCTTTACACCCCCTTGACTCACTTACGGAGAGATATCAATACATAGGTTTGAAGATTCTTACTAGTCAGATATATTCTTGTGCGGTGAATAGGGGGTGTTGAGTCCAGTTCACTGAAAAAGGAATAGGTCTTGTCTCTTACATATTGGGTTTATGGAACGGTATCGGAGCTAATTTGAAACCCTTGTTTTATGCATCACCCCACCTCACCTTTCCCGTTCAGCAGCCATAGTGTGTTTCCTAAACGTGTGACTCTGTTCTGTTTTGCAATTCAGTTCAAGTGTAGCGGTTTTTACATTCCCTCTCTAAGTGATATCTTATGATAAGTGTCTTTTTCTGTGTGACTTATTTCACTTAGAATCTTCGTACCTAAATCCACTCATCGTGCTGCTACTAGCCTTATGACGTGGATTTCATGGCTGAGTGATATTCCATTGTACATGAGGACCCCAACTTCTTTATCCATTTTTCTCTTTCCTAGGATATTTAAGGTGTAATGAAGTGGGGGTTCTTGTCAACAGAGCAGCCCTAAACTTTGGGGTGCCTGTGTCTTGCTGATTTTTAGTTTTCCCAATTTATACGCCCATGAGTGGAAGTGCCCTATGCTCTCCAAGCTGTGTTTTTTAGATGTTTCAGAACACACCGTACACTTCTCCAGAGTGGCTGTTGGCAATTTACATCCCACCCATCAGCGTAGCAAGGCTCCCATTTCTCCATGGCCGGTCCTGCATTTCTGGTTTGGACACTTTTTTCCGCATGGCCCTTTTGCCCGCTGGGAAGCGAGACTTCTTTGCAGCGCTGATTGGCCTTTCCAGGTTGCTTGGTTGGCCAAAAAGGGCGTATGCGTTTTTTCCTGAATATATTCAGGAAAAAACGCATACGCCCTTTTTGGCCAAGGGCATCATTGTCCACGTTTTGCCGCTTTTCATGTGCTTTCAAGGCGATTCGAATCTACCTCCTGAAATCTGCATCCTGCAATTCTGCCTTGCTTTCAAAGCCTCTTCGTTGCCTTCCCTTAGTATATTTGTGGACGAGAGGTATCATTTAAAACTGTGCAGGTTTGTGAATTGCAGTGCCCCTGAGCTCCATTTTTCAACTCGCTTTTTTGGGAGCTGGCCGCCAAAGCGCAGGATTGCTTCAGGCCCTCTTCTGGTTCTGGGGGGCAGGCTGAGCTTGTGCTTAATTCTTCTTCCTGATGGGAAAATAGAGTGACCTGTGCCTGTCCCAACACCTAGAGCTAGTCTCTCATTGGTTCCCCCTCTTCCCGTTCATCCTCAGGACAAATTGCAACCTGTACGGAACAGGAGGTTAAAGGTGCTGATTCTCCAAGGAGGGAGATGGCTAGTAAATCGGCTGGAATGGCGAACCCGAGCAAAGGAGATGAGAAATGAGGTGCGTTTTAGAAACCTTTCCCGATCACACGGTGTACCATCTTCTGGGTTTCTCATGCCTGTTTTCGACATAGGAAGATGCCCTTGAACCTGGAGATTTGGGACCCATGGGATGGGTACCATGCAGTATTACTTGAAAGGGTCTGCGTTGGCTCACCCAACCTCACCGAACCTCTCAGCCCCAAGAGTGTCCACCCTTATGTCTCAATCAGCTGTGGGTCTAGATATGGTCAATCCAGGTTGCATCACAGCCCCTGAACGAATTTTGTAAGAATTTCTCTCTCTTTCACTGTCTTTGTTTCACGGGTTTTGAAAAGTAATTTATTTTTATATTGGGGTTTAGCTGCTTTTCACGGCTGTGTTTATGCCGCTTTACACCCCCTTGACTCACTTACGGAGAGATATCAATACATAGGTTTGAAGATTCTTACTAGTCAGATATATTCTTGTGCGGTGAATAGGGTGTGTTGAGTCCAGTTCACTGAAAAAGGAATAGGTCTTGTCTCTTACATATTGGGTTTATGGAACGGTATCGGAGCTAATTTGAAACCCTTGTTTTATGCATCACCCCACCTCACCTTTCCCGTTCAGCAGCCATAGTGTGTTTCCTAAACGTGTGACTCTGTTCTGTTTTGCAATTCAGTTCAAGTGTAGCGGTTTTTACATTCCCTCTCTAAGTGATATCTTATGATAAGTGTCTTTTTCTGTGTGACTTATTTCACTTAGAATCTTCGTACCTAAATCCACTCATCGTGCTGCTACTAGCCTTATGACGTGGATTTCATGGCTGAGTGATATTCCATTGTACATGAGGACCCCAACTTCTTTATCCATTTTTCTCTTTCCTAGGATATTTAAGGTGTAATGAAGTGGGGGTTCTTGTCAACAGAGCAGCCCTAAACTTTGGGGTGCCTGTGTCTTGCTGATTTTTAGTTTTCCCAATTTATACGCCCATGAGTGGAAGTGCCCTATGCTCTCCAAGCTGTGTTTTTTAGATATTTCAGAACACACCGTACACTTCTCCAGAGTGGCTGTTGGCAATTTACATCCCACCCATCAGCATAGCAAGGCTCCCATTTCTCCATGGCCGGTCCTGCATTTCTGGTTTGGACACTTTTTTCCGCATGGCCCTTTTGCCCGCTGGGAAGCGAGACTTCTTTGGAGCGCTGATTGGCCTTTCCAGGTTGCTTGGTTGGCCAAAAAGGGCGTATGCATTTTTTCCTGAATATATTCAGGAAAAAACGCATACGCCCTTTTTGGCCAAGGGCATCATTGTCCACGTTTTGCCGCTTTTCATGTGCTTTCAAGGCGATTCGAATCTACCTCCTGAAATCTGTTTCCTGCAATTCTGCCTTGCTTTCAAAGCCTCTTCGTTGCCTTCCCTTAGTATATTTGTGGACGAGAGGTATCATTTAAAACTGTGCAGGTTTGTGAATTGCAGTGCCCCTGAGCTCCATTTTTCAACTCGCTTTTTTGGGAGCTGGCCGCAAAAGCGCAGGATTGCTTCAGGCCCTCTTCTGGTTCTGGGGGGCAGGCTGAGCTTGTGCTTAATTCTTCTTCCTGATGGGAAAATAGAGTGACCTGTGCCTGTCCCAACACCTAGAGCTAGTCTCTCATTGGTTCCCCCTCTTCCCGTTCATCCTCAGGACAAATTGCAACCTGTACGGAACAGGAGGTTAAAGGTGCTGATTCTCCAAGGAGGGAGACGGCTAGTAAATCGGCTGGAATGGCGAACCCGAGCAAAGGAGATGAGAAATGAGGTGCGTTTTAGAAACCTTTCCCGATCACACGGTGTACCATCTTCTGGGTTTCTCATGCCTGTTTTCGACGTAGGAAGATGCCCTTGAACCTGGAGATTTGGGACCCATGGGATGGGTACCATGCAGTATTACTTGAAAGGGTCTGCGTTGGCTCACCCAACCTCACCGAACCTCTCAGCCCCAAGAGTTTCCACCCTTATGTCTCAATCAGCTGTGGGTCTAGATATGGTCAATCCAGGTTGCATCACAGCCCCTGAACGAATTTTGTAAGAATTTCTCTCTCTTTCACTGTCTTTGTTTCACGGGTTTTGAAAAGTAATTTATTTTTATATTGGGGTTTAGCTGCTTTTCACGGCTGTGTTTATGCCGCTTTACACCCCCTTGACTCACTTACGGAGAGATATCAATACATAGGTTTGAAGATTCTTACTAGTCAGATATATTCTTGTGCGGTGAATAGGGGGTGTTGAGTCCAGTTCACTGAAAAAGGAATAGGTCTTGTCTCTTACATATTGGGTTTATGGAACGGTATCGGAGCTAATTTGAAACCCTTGTTTTATGCATCACCCCACCTCACCTTTCCCGTTCAGCAGCCATAGTGTGTTTCCTAAACGTGTGACTCTGTTCTGTTTTGCAATTCAGTTCAAGTGTAGCGGTTTTTACATTCCCTCTCTAAGTGATATCTTATGATAAGTGTCTTTTCTGTGTGACTTATTTCACTTAGAATCGTCGTACCTAAATCCACTCATCGTGCTGCTACTAGCCTTATGACGTGGATTTCATGGCTGAGTGATATTCCATTGTACATGAGGACCCCAACTTCTTTATCCATTTTTCTCTTTCCTAGGATATTTAAGGTGTAATGAAGTGGGGGTTCTTGTCCACAGAGCAGCCCTAAACTTTGGGGTGCCTGTGTCTTGCTGATTTTTAGTTTTCCCAATTTATACGCCCATGAGTGGAAGTGCCCTATGCTCTCCAAGCTGTGTTTTTTAGATGTTTCAGAACACACCGTACACTTCTCCAGAGTGGCTGTTGGCAATTTACATCCCACCCATCAGCGTAGCAAGGCTCCCATTTCTCCATGGCCGGTCCTGCATTTCTGGTTTGGACACTTTTTTCCGCATGGCCCTTTTGCCCGCTGGGAAGCGAGACTTCTTTGGAGCGCTGATTGGCCTTTCCAGGTTGCTTGGTTGGCCAAAAAGGGCGTATGCGTTTTTTCCTGAATATATTCAGGAAAAAACGCATACGCCCTTTTTGGCCAAGGGCATCATTGTCCACGTTTTGCCGCTTTTCATGTGCTTTCAAGGCGATTCGAATCTACCTCCTGAAATCTGTATCCTGCAATTCTGCCTTGCTTTCAAAGCCTCTTCGTTGCCTTCCCTTAGTATATTTGTGGACGAGAGGTATCATTTAAAACTCTGCAGGTTTGTGAATTGCAGTGCCCCTGAGCTCCATTTTTCAACTCGCTTTTTTGGGAGCTGGCCGCCAAAGCGCAGGATTGCTTCAGGCCCTCTTCTGGTTCTGGGGGGCAGGCTGAGCTTGTGCTTAATTCTTCTTCCTGATGGGAAAATAGAGTGACCTGTGCCTGTCCCAACACCTAGAGCTAGTCTCTCATTGGTTCCCCCTCTTCCCGTTCATCCTCAGGACAAATTGCAACCTGTACGGAACAGGAGGTTAAAGGTGCTGATTCTCCAAGGAGGGAGATGGCTAGTAAATCGGCTGGAATGGCGAACCCGAGCAAAGGAGATGAGAAATGAGGTGCGTTTTAGAAACCTTTCCCGATCACACGGTGTACCATCTTCTGGGTTTCTCATGCCTGTTTTCGACGTAGGAAGATGCCCTTGAACCTGGAGATTTGGGACCCATGGGATGGGTACCATGCAGTATTACTTGAAAGGGTCTGCGTTGGCTCACCCAACCTCACCGAACCTCTCAGCCCCAAGAGTGTCCACCCTTATGTCTCAATCAGCTGTGGGTCTAGATATGGTCAATCCAGGTTGCATCACAGCCCCTGAACGAATTTTGTAAGAATTTCTCTCTCTTTCACTGTCTTTGTTTCACGGGTTTTGAAAAGTAATTTATTTTTATATTGGGGTTTAGCTGCTTTTCACGGCTGTGTTTATGCCGCTTTACACCCCCTTGACTCACTTACGGAGAGATATCAATACATAGGTTTGAAGATTCTTACTAGTCAGATATATTCTTGTGCGGTGAATAGGGGGTGTTGAGTCCAGTTCACTGAAAAAGGAATAGGTCTTGTCTCTTACATATTGGGTTTATGGAACGGTATCGGAGCTAATTTGAAACCCTTGTTTTATGCATCACCCCACCTCACCTTTCCGGTTCAGCAGCCATAGTGTGTTTCCTAAACGTGTGACTCTGTTCTGTTTTGCAATTCAGTTCAAGTGTAGCGGTTTTTACATTCCCTCTCTAAGTGATATCTTATGATAAGTGTCTTTTTCTGTGTGACTTATTTCACTTAGAATCTTCGTACCTAAATCCACTCATCGTGCTGCTACTAGCCTTATGACGTGGATTTCATGGCTGAGTGATATTCCATTGTACATGAGGACCCCAACTTCTTTATCCATTTTTCTCTTTCCTAGGATATTTAAGGTGTAATGAAGTGGGGGTTCTTGTCAACAGAGCAGCCCTAAACTTTGGGGTGCCTGTGTCTTGCTGATTTTTAGTTTTCCCAATTTATACGCCCATGAGTGGAAGTGCCCTATGCTCTCCAAGCTGTGTTTTTTAGATGTTTCAGAACACACCGTACACTTCTCCAGAGTGGCTGTTGGCAATTTACATCCCACCCATCAGCGTAGCAAGGCTCCCATTTCTCCATGGCCGGTCCTGCATTTCTGGTTTGGACACTTTTTTCCGCATGGCCCTTTTGCCCGCTGGGAAGCGAGACTTCTTTGCAGCGCTGATTGGCCTTTCCAGGTTGCTTGGTTGGCCAAAAAGGGCGTATGCGTTTTTTCCTGAATATATTCAGGAAAAAACGCATACGCCCTTTTTGGCCAAGGGCATCATTGTCCACGTTTTGCCGCTTTTCATGTGCTTTCAAGGCGATTCGAATCTACCTCCTGAAATCTGCATCCTGCAATTCTGCCTTGCTTTCAAAGCCTCTTCGTTGCCTTCCCTTAGTATATTTGTGGACGAGAGGTATCATTTAAAACTGTGCAGGTTTGTGAATTGCAGTGCCCCTGAGCTCCATTTTTCAACTCGCTTTTTTGGGAGCTGGCCGCCAAAGCGCAGGATTGCTTCAGGCCCTCTTCTGGTTCTGGGGGGCAGGCTGAGCTTGTGCTTAATTCTTCTTCCTGATGGGAAAATAGAGTGACCTGTGCCTGTCCCAACACCTAGAGCTAGTCTCTCATTGGTTCCCCCTCTTCCCGTTCATCCTCAGGACAAATTGCAACCTGTACGGAACAGGAGGTTAAAGGTGCTGATTCTCCAAGGAGGGAGATGGCTAGTAAATCGGCTGGAATGGCGAACCCGAGCAAAGGAGATGAGAAATGAGGTGCGTTTTAGAAACCTTTCCCGATCACACGGTGTACCATCTTCTGGGTTTCTCATGCCTGTTTTCGACATAGGAAGATGCCCTTGAACCTGGAGATTTGGGACCCATGGGATGGGTACCATGCAGTATTACTTGAAAGGGTCTGCGTTGGCTCACCCAACCTCACCGAACCTCTCAGCCCCAAGAGTGTCCACCCTTATGTCTCAATCAGCTGTGGGTCTACATATGGTCAATCCAGGTTGCATCACAGCCCCTGAACGAATTTTGTAAGAATTTCTCTCTCTTTCACTGTCTTTGTTTCACGGGTTTTGAAAAGTAATTTATTTTTATATTGGGGTTTAGCTGCTTTTCACGGCTGTGTTTATGCCGCTTTACACCCCCTTGACTCACTTACGGAGAGATATCAATACATAGGTTTGAAGATTCTTACTAGTCAGATATATTCTTGTGCGGTGAATAGGGTGTGTTGAGTCCAGTTCACTGAAAAAGGAATAGGTCTTGTCTCTTACATATTGGGTTTATGGAACGGTATCGGAGCTAATTTGAAACCCTTGTTTTATGCATCACCCCACCTCACCTTTCCCGTTCAGCAGCCATAGTGTGTTTCCTAAACGTGTGACTCTGTTCTGTTTTGCAATTCAGTTCAAGTGTAGCGGTTTTTACATTCCCTCTAGAAGTGATATCTTATGATAAGTGTCTTTTTCTGTGTGACTTATTTCACTTAGAATCTTCGTACCTAAATCCACTCATCGTGCTGCTACTAGCCTTATGACGTGGATTTCATGGCTGAGTGATATTCCATTGTACATGAGGACCCCAACTTCTTTATCCATTTTTCTCTTTCCTAGGATATTTAAGGTGTAATGAAGTGGGGGTTCTTGTCAACAGAGCAGCCCTAAACTTTGGGGTGCCTGTGTCTTGCTGATTTTTAGTTTTCCCAATTTATACGCCCATGAGTGGAAGTGCCCTATGCTCTCCAAGCTGTGTTTTTTAGATATTTCAGAACACACCGTACACTTCTCCAGAGTGGCTGTTGGCAATTTACATCCCACCCATCAGCGTAGCAAGGCTCCCATTTCTCCATGGCCGGTCCTGCATTTCTGGTTTGGACACTTTTTTCCGCATGGCCCTTTTGCCCGCTGGGAAGCGAGACTTCTTTGGAGCGCTGATTGGCCTTTCCAGGTTGCTTGGTTGGCCAAAAAGGGCGTATGCGTTTTTTCCTGAATATATTCAGGAAAAAACGCATACGCCCTTTTTGGCCAAGGGCATCATTGTCCACGTTTTGCCGCTTTTCATGTGCTTTCAAGGCGATTCGAATCTACCTCCTGAAATCTGCATCCTGCAATTCTGCCTTGCTTTCAAAGCCTCTTCGTTGCCTTCCCTTAGTATATTTGTGGACGAGAGGTATCATTTAAAACTGTGCAGGTTTGTGAATTGCAGTGCCCCTGAGCTCCATTTTTCAACTCGCTTTTTTGGGAGCTGGCCGCCAAAGCGCAGGATTGCTTCAGGCCCTCTTCTGGTTCTGGGGGGCAGGCTGAGCTTGTGCTTAATTCTTCTTCCTGATGGGAAAATAGAGTGACCTGTGCCTGTCCCAACACCTAGAGCTAGTCTCTCATTGGTTCCCCCTCTTCCCGTTCATCCTCAGGACAAATTGCAACCTGTACGGAACAGGAGGTTAAAGGTGCTGATTCTCCAAGGAGGGAGATGGCTAGTAAATCGGCTGGAATGGCGAACCCGAGCAAAGGAGATGAGAAATGAGGTGCGTTTTAGAAACCTTTCCCGATCACACGGTGTACCATCTTCTGGGTTTCTCATGCCTGTTTTCGACATAGGAAGATGCCCTTGAACCTGGAGATTTGGGACCCATGGGATGGGTACCATGCAGTATTACTTGAAAGGGTCTGCGTTGGCTCACCCAACCTCACCGAACCTCTCAGCCCCAAGAGTGTCCACCCTTATGTCTCAATCAGCTGTGGGTCTACATATGGTCAATCCAGGTTGCATCACAGCCCCTGAACGAATTTTGTAAGAATTTCTCTCTCTTTCACTGTCTTTGTTTCACGGGTTTTGAAAAGTAATTTATTTTTATATTGGGGTTTAGCTGCTTTTCACGGCTGTGTTTATGCCGCTTTACACCCCCTTGACTCACTTACGGAGAGATATCAATACATAGGTTTGAAGATTCTTACTAGTCAGATATATTCTTGTGCGGTGAATAGGGTGTGTTGAGTCCAGTTCACTGAAAAAGGAATAGGTCTTGTCTCTTACATATTGGGTTTATGGAACGGTATCGGAGCTAATTTGAAACCCTTGTTTTATGCATCACCCCACCTCACCTTTCCCGTTCAGCAGCCATAGTGTGTTTCCTAAACGTGTGACTCTGTTCTGTTTTGCAATTCAGTTCAAGTGTAGCGGTTTTTACATTCCCTCTAGAAGTGATATCTTATGATAAGTGTCTTTTTCTGTGTGACTTATTTCACTTAGAATCTTCGTACCTAAATCCACTCATCGTGCTGCTACTAGCCTTATGACGTGGATTTCATGGCTGAGTGATATTCCATTGTACATGAGGACCCCAACTTCTTTATCCATTTTTCTCTTTCCTAGGATATTTAAGGTGTAATGAAGTGGGGGTTCTTGTCAACAGAGCAGCCCTAAACTTTGGGGTGCCTGTGTCTTGCTGATTTTTAGTTTTCCCAATTTATACGCCCATGAGTGGAAGTGCCCTATGCTCTCCAAGCTGTGTTTTTTAGATATTTCAGAACACACCGTACACTTCTCCAGAGTGGCTGTTGGCAATTTACATCCCACCCATCAGCGTAGCAAGGCTCCCATTTCTCCATGGCCGGTCCTGCATTTCTGGTTTGGACACTTTTTTCCGCATGGCCCTTTTGCCCGCTGGGAAGCGAGACTTCTTTGGAGCGCTGATTGGCCTTTCCAGGTTGCTTGGTTGGCCAAAAAGGGCGTATGCGTTTTTTCCTGAATATATTCAGGAAAAAACGCATACGCCCTTTTTGGCCAAGGGCATCATTGTCCACGTTTTGCCGCTTTTCATGTGCTTTCAAGGCGATTCGAATCTACCTCCTGAAATCTGTTTCCTGCAATTCTGCCTTGCTTTCAAAGCCTCTTCGTTGCCTTCCCTTAGTATATTTGTGGACGAGAGGTATCATTTAAAACTGTGCAGGTTTGTGAATTGCAGTGCCCCTGAGCTCCATTTTTCAACTCGCTTTTTTGGGAGCTGGCCGCAAAAGCGCAGGATTGCTTCAGGCCCTCTTCTGGTTCTGGGGGTCAGGCTGAGCTTGTGCTTAATTCTTCTTCCTGATGGGAAAATAGAGTGACCTGTGCCTGTCCCAACACCTAGAGCTAGTCTCTCATTGGTTCCCCCTCTTCCCGTTCATCCTCAGGACAAATTGCAACCTGTACGGAACAGGAGGTTAAAGGTGCTGATTCTCCAAGGAGGGAGATGGCTAGTAAATCGGCTGGAATGGCGAACCCGAGCAAAGGAGATGAGAAATGAGGTGCGTTTTAGAAACCTTTCCCGATCACACGGTGTACCATCTTCTGGGTTTCTCATGCCTGTATTCGACGTAGGAAGATGCCCTTGAACCTGGAGATTTGGGACCCATGGGATGGGTACCATGCAGTATTACTTGAAAGGGTCTGCGTTGGCTCACCCAACCTCACCGAACCTCTCAGCCCCAAGAGTGTCCACCCTTATGTCTCAATCAGCTGTGGGTCTAGATATGGTCAATCCAGGTTGCATCACAGCACCTGAACGAATTTTGTAAGAATTTCTCTCTCTTTCACTGTCTTTGTTTCACGGGTTTTGAAAAGTAATTTATTTTTATATTGGGGTTTAGCTGCTTTTCACGGCTGTGTTTATGCCGCTTTACACCCCCTTGACTCACTTACGGAGAGATATCAATACATAGGTTTGAAGATTCTTAGTAGTCAGATATATTCTTGTGCGGTGAATAGGGGGTGTTGAGTCCAGTTCACTGAAAAAGGAATAGGTCTTGTCTCTTACATATTGGGTTTATGGAACGGTATCGGAGCTAATTTGAAACCCTTGTTTTATGCATCACCCCACCTCACCTTTCCCGTTCAGCAGCCATAGTGTGTTTCCTAAACGTGTGACTCTGTTCTGTTTTGCAATTCAGTTCAAGTGTAGCGGTTTTTACATTCCCTCTCTAAGTGATATCTTATGATAAGTGTCTTTTTCTGTGTGACTTATTTCACTTAGAATCTTCGTACCTAAATCCACTCATCGTGCTGCTACTAGCCTTATGACGTGGATTTCATGGCTGAGTGTTATTCCATTGTACATGAGGACCACAACTTCTTTATCCATTTTTCTCTTTCCTAGGATATTTAAGGTGTAATGAAGTGGGGGTTCTTGTCAACAGAGCAGCCCTAAACTTTGGGGTGCCTGTGTCTTGCTGATTTTTAGTTTTCCCAATTTATACGCCCATGAGTGGAAGTGCCCTATGCTCTCCAAGCTGTGTTTTTTAGATGTTTCTGAACACACCGTACACTTCTCCAGAGTGGCTGTTGGCAATTTACATCCCACCCATCAGCGTAGCAAGGCTCCCATTTCTCCATGGCCGGTCCTGCATTTCTGGTTTGGACACTTTTTTCCGCATGGCCCTTTTGCCCGCTGGGAAGCGAGACTTCTTTGGAGCGCTGATTGGCCTTTCCAGGTTGCTTGGTTGGCCAAAAAGGGCGTATGCGTTTTTTCCTGAATATATTCAGGAAAAAACGCATACGCCCTTTTTGGCCAAGGGCATCATTGTCCACGTTTTGCCGCTTTTCATGTGCTTTCAAGGCGATTCGAATCTACCTCCTGAAATCTGTTTCCTGCAATTCTGCCTTGCTTTCAAAGCCTCTTCGTTGCCTTCCCTTAGTATATTTGTGGACGAGAGGTATCATTTAAAACTCTGCAGGTTTGTGAATTGCAGTGCCCCTGAGCTCCATTTTTCAACTCGCTTTTTTGGGAGCTGGCCGCAAAAGCGCAGGATTGCTTCAGGCCCTCTTCTGGTTCTGGGAGGCAGGCTGAGCTTGTGCTTAATTCTTCTTCCTGATGGGAAAATAGAGTGACCTGTGCCTGTCCCAACACCTAGAGCTAGTCTCTCATTGGTTCCCCCTCTTCCCGTTCATCCTCAGGACAAATTGCAACCTGTACGGAACAGGAGGTTAAAGGTGCTGATTCTCCAAGGAGGGAGACGGCTAGTAAATCGGCTGGAATGGCGAACCCGAGCAAAGGAGATGAGAAATGAGGTGCGTTTTAGAAACCTTTCCCGATCACACGGTGTACCATCTTCTGGGTTTCTCATGCCTGTTTTCGACGTAGGAAGATGCCCTTGAACCTGGAGATTTGGGACCCATGGGATGGGTACCATGCAGTATTACTTGAAAGGGTCTGCGTTGGCTCACCCAACCTCACCGAACCTCTCAGCCCCAAGAGTGTCCACCCTTATGTCTCAATCAGCTTTGGGTTTAGATATGGTCAATCCAGGTTGCATCACAGCCCCTGAACGAATTTTGTAAGAATTTCTCTCTCTTTCACTGTCTTTGTTTCACGGGTTTTGAAAAGTAATTTATTTTTATAATGGGGTTTAGCTGCTTTTCACGGCTCTGTTTATGCCGCTTTACACCCCCTTGACTCACTTACAGAGAGCTATCAATACATAGGTTTGAAGATTCTTACTAGTCAGATATATTCTTGTGCGGTGAATAGGGGGTGTTGAGTCCAGTTCACTGAAAAAGGAATAGGTCTTGTCTCTTACATATTGGGTTTATGGAACGGTATCGGAGCTAATTTGAAACCCTTGTTTTATGCATCACCCCACCTCACCTTTCCCGTTCAGCAGCCATAGTGTGTTTCCTAAACGTGTGACTCTGTTCTGTTTTGCAATTCAGTTCAAGTGTAGCGGTTTTTACATTCCCTCTCTAAGTGATATCTTATGATAAGTGTCTTTTCTGTGTGACTTATTTCACTTAGAATCGTCGTACCTAAATCCACTCATCGTGCTGCTACTAGCCTTATGACGTGGATTTCATGGCTGAGTGATATTCCATTGTACATGAGGACCCCAACTTCTTTATCCATTTTTCTCTTTCCTAGGATATTTAAGGTGTAATGAAGTGGGGGTTCTTGTCAACAGAGCAGCCCTAAACTTTGGGGTGCCTGTGTCTTGCTGATTTTTAGTTTTCCCAATTTATACGCCCATGAGTGGAAGTGCCCTATGCTCTCCAAGCTGTGTTTTTTAGATGTTTCAGAACACACCGTACACTTCTCCAGAGTGGCTGTTGGCAATTTACATCCCACCCATCAGCGTAGCAAGGCTCCCATTTCTCCATGGCCGGTCCTGCATTTCTGGTTTGGACACTTTTTTCCGCATGGCCCTTTTGCCCGCTGGGAAGCGAGACTTCTTTGGAGCGCTGATTGGCCTTTCCAGGTTGCTTGGTTGGCCAAAAAGGGCGTATGCGTTTTTTCCTGAATATATTCAGGAAAAAACGCATACGCCCTTTTTGGCCAAGGGCATCATTGTCCACGTTTTGCCGCTTTTCATGTGCTTTCAAGGCGATTCGAATCTACCTCCTGAAATCTGTTTCCTGCAATTCTGCCTTGCTTTCAAAGCCTCTTCGTTGCCTTCCCTTAGTATATTTGTGGACGAGAGGTATCATTTAAAACTCTGCAGGTTTGTGAATTGCAGTGCCCCTGAGCTCCATTTTTCAACTCGCTTTTTTGGGAGCTGGCCGCCAAAGCGCAGGATTGCTTCAGGCCCTCTTCTGGTTCTGGGGGGCAGGCTGAGCTTGTGCTTAATTCTTCTTCCTGATGGGAAAATAGAGTGACCTGTGCCTGTCCCAACACCTAGAGCTAGTCTCTCATTGGTTCCCCCTCTTCCCGTTCATCCTCAGGACAAATTGCAACCTGTACGGAACAGGAGGTTAAAGGTGCTGATTCTCCAAGGAGGGAGACGGCTAGTAAATCGGCTGGAATGGCGAA
Organism: Balaenoptera acutorostrata; assembly: GCF_949987535.1. Lineage (NCBI taxonomy): Eukaryota > Metazoa > Chordata > Mammalia > Artiodactyla > Balaenopteridae > Balaenoptera > Balaenoptera acutorostrata. The sequence goes on from NW_026645927.1 coordinate 214,764, forward strand.
CCCGAGCAAAGGAGATGAGAAATGAGGTCCGTTTTAGAAACCTTTCCCGATCACACGGTGTACCATCTTCTGGGTTTCTCATGCCTGTTTTCGACGTAGGAAGATGCCCTTGAACCTGGAGATTTGGGACCCATGGGATGGGTACCATGCAGTATTACTTGAAAGGGTCTGCGTTGGCTCACCCAACCTCACCGAACCTCTCAGCCCCAAGAGTGTCCACCCTTATGTCTCAATCAGCTGTGGGTCTAGATATGGTCAATCCAGGTTGCATCACAGCCCCTGAACGAATTTTGTAAGAATTTCTCTCTCTTTCACTGTCTTTGTTTCACGGGTTTTGAAAAGTAATTTATTTTTATATTGGGGTTTAGCTGCTTTTCACGGCTGTGTTTATGCCGCTTTACACCCCCTTGACTCACTTACGGAGAGATATCAATACATAGGTTTGAAGATTCTTACTAGTCAGATATATTCTTGTGCGGTGAATAGGGGGTGTTGAGTCCAGTTCACTGAAAAAGGAATAGGTCTTGTCTCTTACATATTGGGTTTATGGAACGGTATCGGAGCTAATTTGAAACCCTTGTTTTATGCATCACCCCACCTCACCTTTCCCGTTCAGCAGCCATAGTGTGTTTCCTAAACGTGTGACTCTGTTCTGTTTTGCAATTCAGTTCAAGTGTAGCGGTTTTTACATTCCCTCTCTAAGTGATATCTTATGATAAGTGTCTTTTCTGTGTGACTTATTTCACTTAGAATCGTCGTACCTAAATCCACTCATCGTGCTGCTACTAGCCTTATGACGTGGATTTCATGGCTGAGTGATATTCCATTGTACATGAGGACCCCAACTTCTTTATCCATTTTTCTCTTTCCTAGGATATTTAAGGTGTAATGAAGTGGGGGTTCTTGTCCACAGAGCAGCCCTAAACTTTGGGGTGCCTGTGTCTTGCTGATTTTTAGTTTTCCCAATTTATACGCCCATGAGTGGAAGTGCCCTATGCTCTCCAAGCTGTGTTTTTTAGATGTTTCAGAACACACCGTACACTTCTCCAGAGTGGCTGTTGGCAATTTACATCCCACCCATCAGCGTAGCAAGGCTCCCATTTCTCCATGGCCGGTCCTGCATTTCTGGTTTGGACACTTTTTTCCGCATGGCCCTTTTGCCCGCTGGGAAGCGAGACTTCTTTGGAGCGCTGATTGGCCTTTCCAGGTTGCTTGGTTGGCCAAAAAGGGCGTATGCGTTTTTTCCTGAATATATTCAGGAAAAAACGCATACGCCCTTTTTGGCCAAGGGCATCATTGTCCACGTTTTGCCGCTTTTCATGTGCTTTCAAGGCGATTCGAATCTACCTCCTGAAATCTGTATCCTGCAATTCTGCCTTGCTTTCAAAGCCTCTTCGTTGCCTTCCCTTAGTATATTTGTGGACGAGAGGTATCATTTAAAACTGTGCAGGTTTGTGAATTGCAGTGCCCCTGAGCTCCATTTTTCAACTCGCTTTTTTGGGAGCTGGCCGCCAAAGCGCAGGATTGCTTCAGGCCCTCTTCTGGTTCTGGGGGGCAGGCTGAGCTTGTGCTTAATTCTTCTTCCTGATGGGAAAATAGAGTGACCTGTGCCTGTCCCAACACCTAGAGCTAGTCTCTCATTGGTTCCCCCTCTTCCCGTTCATCCTCAGGACAAATTGCAACCTGTACGGAACAGGAGGTTAAAGGTGCTGATTCTCCAAGGAGGGAGATGGCTAGTAAATCGGCTGGAATGGCGAACCCGAGCAAAGGAGATGAGAAATGAGGTGCGTTTTAGAAACCTTTCCCGATCACACGGTGTACCATCTTCTGGGTTTCTCATGCCTGTTTTCGACGTAGGAAGATGCCCTTGAACCTGGAGATTTGGGACCCATGGGATGGGTACCATGCAGTATTACTTGAAAGGGTCTGCGTTGGCTCACCCAACCTCACCGAACCTCTCAGCCCCAAGAGTGTCCACCCTTATGTCTCAATCAGCTGTGGGTCTAGATATGGTCAATCCAGGTTGCATCACAGCCCCTGAACGAATTTTGTAAGAATTTCTCTCTCTTTCACTGTCTTTGTTTCACGGGTTTTGAAAAGTAATTTATTTTTATATTGGGGTTTAGCTGCTTTTCACGGCTGTGTTTATGCCGCTTTACACCCCCTTGACTCACTTACGGAGAGATATCAATACATAGGTTTGAAGATTCTTACTAGTCAGATATATTCTTGTGCGGTGAATAGGGGGTGTTGAGTCCAGTTCACTGAAAAAGGAATAGGTCTTGTCTCTTACATATTGGGTTTATGGAACGGTATCGGAGCTAATTTGAAACCCTTGTTTTATGCATCACCCCACCTCACCTTTCCCGTTCAGCAGCCATAGTGTGTTTCCTAAACGTGGGACTCTGTTCTGTTTTGCAATTCAGTTCAAGTGTAGCGGTTTTTACATTCCCTCTCTAAGTGATATCTTATGATAAGTGTCTTTTTCTGTGTGACTTATTTCACTTAGAATCGTCGTACCTAAATCCACTCATCGTGCTGCTACTAGCCTTATGACGTGGATTTCATGGCTGAGTGATATTCCATTGTACATGAGGACCCCAACTTCTTTATCCATTTTTCTCTTTCCTAGGATATTTAAGGTGTAATGAAGTGGGGGTTCTTGTCCACAGAGCAGCCCTAAACTTTGGGGTGCCTGTGTCTTGCTGATTTTTAGTTTTCCCAATTTATACGCCCATGAGTGGAAGTGCCCTATGCTCTCCAAGCTGTGTTTTTTAGATGTTTCAGAACACACCGTACACTTCTCCAGAGTGGCTGTTGGCAATTTACATCCCACCCATCAGCGTAGCAAGGCTCCCATTTCTCCATGGCCGGTCCTGCATTTCTGGTTTGGACACTTTTTTCCGCATGGCCCTTTTGCCCGCTGGGAAGCGAGACTTCTTTGCAGCGCTGATTGGCCTTTCCAGGTTGCTTGGTTGGCCAAAAAGGGCGTATGCGTTTTTTCCTGAATATATTCAGGAAAAAACGCATACGCCCTTTTTGGCCAAGGGCATCATTGTCCACGTTTTGCCGCTTTTCATGTGCTTTCAAGGCGATTCGAATCTACCTCCTGAAATCTGCATCCTGCAATTCTGCCTTGCTTTCAAAGCCTCTTCGTTGCCTTCCCTTAGTATATTTGTGGACGAGAGGTATCATTTAAAACTGTGCAGGTTTGTGAATTGCAGTAATTGCAGTGCCCCTGAGCTCAATTTTTCAACTTGCTTTTTTGGGAGCTGGCCGCAAAAGCGCAGGATTGCTTCAGGCCCTCTTCTGGTTCTGGGAGGCAGGCTGAGCTTGTGCTTAATTCTTCTTCCTGATGGGAAAATAGAGTGACCTGTGCCTGTCCCAAAACCTAGAGCTAGTCTCTCATTGGTTCCCCCTCTTCCCCTTCATCCTCAGGACAAATAGCAACCTGTACGGAACAGGAGGTTAAAGGTGCTGATTCTCCAAGGAGGGAGACGGCTAGTAAATCGGCTGGAATGGCGAACCTGAGCAAAGGAGATGAGAAATGAGGTGCGTTTTAGAAACCTTTCCCGATCACACGGTGTACCATCTTCTGGGTTTCTCATGCCTGTTTTCGACGTAGGAAGATGCCCTTGAACCTGGAGATTGGGGACCCATGGGATGGGTACCATGCAGTATTACTTGAAAGGATCTGCGTTGGCTCACCCAACCTCACCGAACCTCTCAGCCCCAAGAGTGTCCACCCTTATGTCTCAATCAGCTTTGGGTTTAGATATGGTCAATCCAGGTTGCATCACAGCCCCTGAACGAATTTTGTAAGAATTTCTCTCTCTTTCACTGTCTTTGTTTCACGGGTTTTGAAAAGTAATTTATTTTTATAATGGGGTTTAGCTGCTTTTCACGGCTCTGTTTATGGCGCTTTACACCCCCTTGACTCACTTACAGAGAGCTATCAATACATAGGTTTGAAGATTCTTACTAGTCAGATATATTCTTGTGCGGTGAATAGGGGGTGTTGAGTCCAGTTCACTGAAAAAGGAATAGGTCTTGTCTCTTACATATTGGGTTTATGGAACGGTATCGGAGCTAATTTGAAACCCTTGTTTTATGCATCACCCCACCTCACCTTTCCCGTTCAGCAGCCATAGTGTGTTTCCTAAACGTGTGACTCCGTTCTGTTTTGCAATTCAGTTCAAGTGTAGCGGTTTTTACATTCCCTCTCTAAGTGATATCTTATGATAAGTGTCTTTTCTGTGTGACTTATTTCACTTAGAATCGTCGTACCTAAATCCACTCATCGTGCTGCTACTAGCCTTATGACGTGGATTTCATGGCTGAGTGATATTCCATTGTACATGAGGACCCCAACTTCTTTATCCATTTTTCTCTTTCCTAGGATATTTAAGGTGTAATGAAGTGGGGGGTTCTTGTCAACAGAGCAGCCCTAAACTTTGGGGTGCCTGTGTCTTGCTGATTTTTAGTTTTCCCAATTTATACGCCCATGAGTGGAAGTGCCCTATGCTCTCCAAGCTGTGTTTTTTAGATGTTTCAGAACACACCGTACACTTCTCCAGAGTGGCTGTTGGCAATTTACATCCCACCCATCAGCGTAGCAAGGCTCCCATTTCTCCATGGCCGGTCCTGCATTTCTGGTTTGGACACTTTTTTCCGCATGGCCCTTTTGCCCGCTGGGAAGCGAGACTTCTTTGGAGCGCTGATTGGCCTTTCCAGGTTGCTTGGTTGGCCAAAAAGGGCGTATGCGTTTTTTCCTGAATATATTCAGGAAAAAACGCATACGCCCTTTTTGGCCAAGGGCATCATTGTCCACGTTTTGCCGCTTTTCATGTGCTTTCAAGGCGATTCGAATCTACCTCCTGAAATCTGTTTCCTGCAATTCTGCCTTGCTTTCAAAGCCTCTTCGTTGCCTTCCCTTAATATATTTGTGGACGAGAGGTATCATTTAAAACTCTGCAGGTTTGTGAATTGCAGTGCCCCTGATCTCCATTTTTCAACTTGCTTTTTTGGGAGCTGGCCGCAAAAGCGCAGGATTGCTTCAGGCCCTCTTCTGGTTCTGGGGGGCAGGCTGAGCTTGTGCTTAATTCTTCTTCCTGATGGGAAAATAGAGTGACCTGTGCCTGTCCCAACACCTAGAGCTAGTCTCTCATTGGTTCCCCCTCTTCCCGTTCATCCTCAGGACAAATTGCAACCTGTACGGAACAGGAGGTTAAAGGTGCTGATTCTCCAAGGAGGGAGACGGCTAGTAAATCGGCTGGAATGGCGAACCTGAGCAAAGGAGATGAGAAATGAGGTGCGTTTTAGAAACCTTTCCCGATCACACGGTGTACCATCTTCTGGGTTTCTCATGCCTGTTTTCGACGTAGGAAGATGCCCTTGAACTTGGAGATTTGGGACCCATGGGATGGGTACCATGCAGTATTACTTGAAAGGGTCTGCGTTGGCTCACCCAACCTCACCGAACCTCTCAGCCCCAAGAGTGTCCACCCTTATGTCTCAATCAGCTGTGGGTCTAGATATGGTCAATCCAGGTTGCATCACAGCCCCTGAACGAATTTTGTAAAATTTCTCTCTCTTTCACTGTCTTTGTTTCACGGGTTTTGAAAAGTAATTTATTTTTATAATGGGGTTTAGCTGCTTTTCACGGCTGTGTTTATGCCGCTTTACACCCCCTTGACTCACTTACGGAGAGATATCAATACATAGGTTTGAAGATTCTTACTAGTCAGATATATTCTTGTGCGGTGAATAGGGGGTGTTGAGTCCAGTTCACTGAAAAAGGAATAGGTCTTGTCTCTTACATATTGGGTTTATGGAACGGTATCGGAGCTAATTTGAAACCCTTGTTTTATGCATCACCCCACCTCACCTTTCCCGTTCAGCAGCCATAGTGTGTTTCCTAAACGTGTGACTCTGTTCTGTTTTGCAATTCAGTTCAAGTGTAGCGGTTTTTACATTCCGCCTCTAAGTGATATCTTATGATAAGTGTCTTTTCTTTGTGACTTATTTCACTTAGAATCGTCGTACCTAAATCCACTCATCGTGCTGCTACTAGCCTTATGACGTGGATTTCATGGCTGAGTGATATTCCATTGTACATGAGGACCACCACTTCTTTATCCATTTTTCTCTTTCCTAGGATATTTAAGGTGTAATGAAGTGGGGGTTCTTGTCCACAGAGCAGCCCTAAACTTTGGGGTGCCTGTGTCTTGCTGATTTTTAGTTTTCCCAATTTATACGCCCATGAGTGGAAGTGCCCTATGCTCTCCAAGCTGTGTTTTTTAGATGTTTCAGAACACACCGTACACTTCTCCAGAGTGGCTGTTGGCAATTTACATCCCACCCATCAGCGTAGCAAGGCTCCCATTTCTCCATGGCCGGTCCTGCATTTCTGGTTTGGACACTTTTTTCCGCATGGCCCTTTTGCCCGCTGGGAAGCGAGACTTCTTTGGAGCGCTGATTGGCCTTTCCAGGTTGCTTGGTTGGCCAAAAAGGGCGTATGCGTTTTTTCCTGAATATATTCAGGAAAAAACGCATACGCCCTTTTTGGCCAAGGGCATCATTGTCCACGTTTTGCCGCTTTTCATGTGCTTTCAAGGCGATTCGAATCTACCTCCTGAAATCTGTTTCCTGCAATTCTGCCTTGCTTTCAAAGCCTCTTCGTTGCCTTCCTTTAATATATTTGTGGACGAGAGGTATCATTTAAAACTCTGCAGGTTTGTGAATTGCAGTGCCCCTGAGCTCCATTTTTCAACTCGCTTTTTTGGGAGCTGGCCGCAAAAGCGCAGGATTGCTTCAGGCCCTCTTCTGGTTCTGGGGGGCAGGCTGAGCTTGTGCTTAATTCTTCTTCCTGATGGGAAAATAGAGTGACCTGTGCCTGTCCCAACACCTAGAGCTAGTCTCTCATTGGTTCCCCCTCTTCCCGTTCATCCTCAGGACAAATTGCAACCTGTACGGAACAGGAGGTTAAAGGTGCTGATTCTCCAAGGAGGGAGATGGCTAGTAAATGGGCTGGAATGGCGAACCCGAGCAAAGGAGATGAGAAATGAGGTGCGTTTTAGAAACCTTTCCCGATCACACGGTGTACCATCTTCTGGGTTTCTCATGCCTGTTTTCGACGTAGGAAGATGCCCTTGAACCTGGAGATTTGGGACCCATGGGATGGGTACCATGCAGTATTACTTGAAAGGGTCTGCGTTGGCTCACCCAACCTCACCGAACCTCTCAGCCCCAAGAGTGTCCACCCTTATGTCTCAATCAGCTGTGGGTCTAGATATGGTCAATCCAGGTTGCATCACAGCCCCTGAACGAATTTTGTAAGAATTTCTCTCTCTTTCACTGCCTTTGTTTCACGGGTTTTGAAAAGTAATTTATTTTTATAATGGGGTTTAGCTGCTTTTCACGGCTGTGTTTATGCCGCTTTACACACCCTTGACTCACTTACGGAGAGATATCAATACATAGGTTTGAAGATTCTTACTAGTCAGATATATTCTTTTGCGGTGAATAGGGGGTGTTGAGTCCAGTTCACTGAGCAAGGAGTAGGTCTTGTCTATTATATATTGGGTTTATGGAACGGTATCTGAGCTAATTTGAAACCCTTGTTTTATGCATCACCCCACCTCACTTTGCCCTTTCAGCAGCCATAGTGTGTTTTCTAAACGTGTGACTCTGTTCTGTTTTGTAATTCAGTTCAAGTGTAGCGGTTTTTACATTCCCTCTCTAAGTGATATGTTATGATAAGTGTCTTTTTCTGTGTGACTTATTTCACTTAGAATCGTCGTACCTAAATCCACTCATCGTGCTGCTACTAGCCTTATGACGTTGATTTCATGGCTGAGTGATATTCCATTGTACATGAGGACCACAACTTCTTTATCCATTTTTCTCTTTCCTAGGATATTTAAGGTGTAATGAAGTGGGGGTTCTTGTCAACAGAGCAGCCCTAAACTTTGGGGTGCCTGTGTCTTGCTGATTTTTAGTTTTCCCAATTTATACGCCCATGAGTGGAAGTGCCCTATGCTCTCCAAGCTGTGTTTTTTAGATGTTTCAGAACACACCGTACACTTCTCCAGAGTGGCTGTTGGCAATTTACATCCCACCCATCAGCGTAGCAAGGCTCCCATTTCTCCATGGCCGGTCCTGCATTTCTGGTTTGGACACTTTTTTCCGCATGGCCCTTTTGCCCGCTGGGAAGCGAGACTTCTTTGGAGCGCTGATTGGCCTTTCCAGGTTGCTTGGTTGGCCAAAAAGGGCGTATGCGTTTTTTCCTGAATATATTCAGGAAAAAACGCATACGCCCTTTTTGGCCAAGGGCATCATTGTCCACGTTTTGCCGCTTTTCATGTGCTTTCAAGGCGATTCGAATCTACCTCCTGAAATCTGTTTCCTGCAATTCTGCCTTGCTTTCAAAGCCTCTTCGTTGCCTTCCCTTAGTATATTTGTGGACGAGAGGTATCATTTAAAACTGTGCAGGTTTGTGAATTGCAGTGCCCCTGAGCTCCATTTTTCAACTCGCTTTTTTGGGAGCTGGCCGCAAAAGCGCAGGATTGCTTCAGGCCCTCTTCTGGTTCTGGGGGGCAGGCTGAGCTTGTGCTTAATTCTTCTTCCTGATGGGAAAATAGAGTGACCTGTGCCTGTCCCAACACCTAGAGCTAGTCTCTCATTGGTTCCCCCTCTTCCCGTTCATCCTCAGGACAAATTGCAACCTGTACGGAACAGGAGGTTAAAGGTGCTGATTCTCCAAGGAGGGAGATGGCTAGTAAATCGGCTGGAATGGCGAACCCGAGCAAAGGAGATGAGAAATGAGGTGCGTTTTAGAAACCTTTCCCGATCACACGGTGTACCATCTTCTGGGTTTCTCATGCCTGTTTTCGACGTAGGAAGATGCCCTTGAACCTGGAGATTTGGGACCCATGGGATGGGTACCATGCAGTATTACTTGAAAGGGTCTGCGTTGGCTCACCCAACCTCACCGAACCTCTCAGCCCCAAGAGTGTCCACCCTTATGTCTCAATCAGCTGTGGGTCTAGATATGGTCAATCCAGGTTGCATCACAGCCCCTGAACGAATTTTGTAAGAATTTCTCTCTCTTTCACTGTCTTTGTTTCACGGGTTTTGAAAAGTAATTTATTTTTATATTGGGGTTTAGCTGCTTTTCACGGCTGTGTTTATGCCGCTTTACACCCCCTTGACTCACTTACGGAGAGATATCAATACATAGGTTTGAAGATTCTTACTAGTTAAATATAATCTTGTGCGGTGAATAGGGGGTGTTGAGTCCAGTTCACTGAAAAAGGAATAGGTCTTGTCTCTTACATATTGGGTTTATGGAACGGTATCGGAGCTAATTTGAAACCCTTGTTTTATGCATCACCCCACCTCACCTTTCCCGTTCAGCAGCCATAGTGTGTTTCCTAAACGTGTGACTCTGTTCTGTTTTGCAATTCAGTTCAAGTGTAGCGGTTTTTACATTCCCTCTCTAAGTGATATCTTATGATAAGTGTCTTTTTCTGTGTGACTTATTTCACTTAGAATCTTCGTACCTAAATCCACTCATCGTGCTGCTACTAGCCTTATGACGTGGATTTCATGGCTGAGTGATATTCCATTGTACATGAGGACCCCAACTTCTTTATCCATTTTTCTCTTTCCTAGGATATTTAAGGTGTAATGAAGTGGGGGTTCTTGTCAACAGAGCAGCCCTAAACTTTGGGGTGCCTGTGTCTTGCTGATTTTTAGTTTTCCCAATTTATACGCCCATGAGTGGAAGTGCCCTATGCTCTCCAAGCTGTGTTTTTTAGATGTTTCAGAACACACCGTACACTTCTCCAGAGTGGCTGTTGGCAATTTACATCCCACCCATCAGCGTAGCAAGGCTCCCATTTCTCCATGGCCGGTCCTGCATTTCTGGTTTGGACACTTTTTTCCGCATGGCCCTTTTGCCCGCTGGGAAGCGAGACTTCTTTGGAGCGCTGATTGGCCTTTCCAGGTTGCTTGGTTGGCCAAAAAGGGCGTATGCGTTTTTTCCTGAATATATTCAGGAAAAAACGCATACGCCCTTTTTGGCCAAGGGCATCATTGTCCACGTTTTGCCGCTTTTCATGTGCTTTCAAGGCGATTCGAATCTACCTCCTGAAATCTGTTTCCTGCAATTCTGCCTTGCTTTCAAAGCCTCTTCGTTGCCTTCCCTTAGTATATTTGTGGACGAGAGGTATCATTTAAAACTCTGCAGGTTTGTGAATTGCAGTGCCCCTGAGCTCCATTTTTCAACTCGCTTTTTTGGGAGCTGGCCGCAAAAGCGCAGGATTGCTTCAGGCCCTCTTCTGGTTCTGGGGGGCAGGCTGAGCTTGTGCTTAATTCTTCTTCCTGATGGGAAAATAGAGTGACCTGTGCCTGTCCCAACACCTAGAGCTAGTCTCTCATTGGTTCCCCCTCTTCCCGTTCATCCTCAGGACAAATTGCAACCTGTACGGAACAGGAGGTTAAAGGTGCTGATTCTCCAAGGAGGGAGATGGCTAGTAAATCGGCTGGAATGGCGAACCTGAGCAAAGGAGATGAGAAATGAGGTGCGTTTTAGAAACCTTTCCCGATCACACGGTGTACCATCTTCTGGGTTTCTCATGCCTGTTTTCGACGTAGGAAGATGCCCTTGAACCTGGAGATTTGGGACCCATGGGATGGGTACCATGCAGTATTACTTGAAAGGGTCTGCGTTGGCTCACCCAACCTCACCGAACCTCTCAGCCCCAAGAGTGTCCACCCTTATGTCTCAATCAGCTGTGGGTCTAGATATGGTCAATCCAGGTTGCATCACAGCCCCTGAACGAATTTTGTAAAATTTCTCTCTCTTTCACTGTCTTTGTTTCACGGGTTTTGAAAAGTAATTTATTTTTATAATGGGGTTTAGCTGCTTTTCACGGCTGTGTTTATGCCGCTTTACACCCCCTTGACTCACTTACGGAGAGATATCAATACATAGGTTTGAAGATTCTTACTAGTCAGATATATTCTTGTGCGGTGAATAGGGGGTGTTGAGTCCAGTTCACTGAAAAAGGAATAGGTCTTGTCTCTTACATATTGGGTTTATGGAACGGTATCGGAGCTAATTTGAAACCCTTGTTTTATGCATCACCCCACCTCACCTTTCCCGTTCAGCAGCCATAGTGTGTTTCCTAAACGTGTGACTCTGTTCTGTTTTGCAATTCAGTTCAAGTGTAGCGGTTTTTACATTCCGCCTCTAAGTGATATCTTATGATAAGTGTCTTTTCTTTGTGACTTATTTCACTTAGAATCGTCGTACCTAAATCCACTCATCGTGCTGCTACTAGCCTTATGACGTGGATTTCATGGCTGAGTGATATTCCATTGTACATGAGGACCACCACTTCTTTATCCATTTTTCTCTTTCCTAGGATATTTAAGGTGTAATGAAGTGGGGGTTCTTGTCCACAGAGCAGCCCTAAACTTTGGGGTGCCTGTGTCTTGCTGATTTTTAGTTTTCCCAATTTATACGCCCATGAGTGGAAGTGCCCTATGCTCTCCAAGCTGTGTTTTTTAGATGTTTCAGAACACACCGTACACTTCTCCAGAGTGGCTGTTGGCAATTTACATCCCACCCATCAGCGTAGCAAGGCTCCCATTTCTCCATGGCCGGTCCTGCATTTCTGGTTTGGACACTTTTTTCCGCATGGCCCTTTTGCCCGCTGGGAAGCGAGACTTCTTTGGAGCGCTGATTGGCCTTTCCAGGTTTCTTGGTTGGCCAAAAAGGGCGTATGCGTTTTTTCCTGAATATATTCAGGGAAAAACGCATACGCCCTTTTTGGCCAAGGGCATCATTGTCCACGTTTTGCCGCTTTTCATGTGCTTTCAAGGCGATTCGAATCTACCTCCTGAAATCTGTTGCCTGCAATTCTGCCTTGCTTTCAAAGCCTCTTCGTTGCCTTCCCTTAATATATTTGTGGACGAGAGGTATTATTTAAAACTCTGCAGGTTTGTGAATTGCAGTGCCCCTGAGCTCCATTTTTCAACTCGCTTTTTTGGGAGCTGGCCGCAAAAGCGCAGGATTGCTTCAGGCCCTCTTCTGGTTCTGGGGGGCAGGCTGAGCTTGTGCTTAATTCTTCTTCCTGATGGGAAAATAGAGTGACCTGTGCCTGTCCCAACACCTAGAGCTAGTCTCTCATTGGTTCCCCCTCTTCCCGTTCATCCTCAGGACAAATTGCAACCTGTACGGAACAGGAGGTTAAAGGTGCTGATTCTCCAAGGAGGGAGACGGCTAGTAAATCGGCTGGAATGGCGAACCTGAGCAAAGGAGATGAGAAATGAGGTGCGTTTTAGAAACCTTTCCCGATCACACGGTGTACCATCTTCTGGGTTTCTCATGCCTGTTTTCGACGTAGGAAGATGCCCTTAAACCTGGAGATTTGGGACCCATGGGATGGGTACCATGCAGTATTACTTGAAAGGGTCTGCGTTGGCTCACCCAACCTCACCGAACCTCTCAGCCCCAAGAGTGTCCACCCTTATGTCTCAATCAGCTGTGGGTCTAGATATGGTCAATCCAGGTTGCATCACAGCCCCTGAACGAATTTTGTAAAATTTCTCTCTCTTTCACTGTCTTTGTTTCACGGGTTTTGAAAAGTAATTTATTTTTATAATGGGGTTTAGCTGCTTTTCACGGCTGTGTTTATGCCGCTTTACACCCCCTTGACTCACTTACGGAGAGATATCAATACATAGGTTTGAAGATTCTTACTAGTCAGATATATTCTTGTGCGGTGAATAGGGGGTGTTGAGTCCAGTTCACTGAAAAAGGAATAGGTCTTGTCTCTTACATATTGGGTTTATGGAACGGTATCGGAGCTAATTTGAAACCCTTGTTTTATGCATCACCCCACCTCACCTTTCCCGTTCAGCAGCCATAGTGTGTTTCCTAAACGTGTGACTCTGTTCTGTTTTGCAATTCAGTTCAAGTGTAGCGGTTTTTACATTCCGCCTCTAAGTGATATCTTATGATAAGTGTCTTTTCTGTGTGACTTATTTCACTTAGAATCGTCGTACCTAAATCCACTCATCGTGCTGCTACTAGCCTTATGACGTGGATTTCATGGCTGAGTGATATTCCATTGTACATGAGGACCACCACTTCTTTATCCATTTTTCTCTTTCCTAGGATATTTAAGGTGTAATGAAGTGGGGGTTCTTGTCCACAGAGCAGCCCTAAACTTTGGGGTGCCTGTGTCTTGCTGATTTTTAGTTTTCCCAATTTATACGCCCATGAGTGGAAGTGCCCTATGCTCTCCAAGCTGTGTTTTTTAGATGTTTCAGAACACACCGTACACTTCTCCAGAGTGGCTGTTGGCAATTTACATCCCACCCATCAGCGTAGCAAGGCTCCCATTTCTCCATGGCCGGTCCTGCATTTCTGGTTTGGACACTTTTTTCCGCATGGCCCTTTTGCCCGCTGGGAAGCGAGACTTCTTTGGAGCGCTGATTGGCCTTTCCAGGTTTCTTGGTTGGCCAAAAAGGGCGTATGCGTTTTTTCCTGAATATATTCAGGGAAAAACGCATACGCCCTTTTTGGCCAAGGGCATCATTGTCCACGTTTTGCCGCTTTTCATGTGCTTTCAAGGCGATTCGAATCTACCTCCTGAAATCTGTTGCCTGCAATTCTGCCTTGCTTTCAAAGCCTCTTCGTTGCCTTCCCTTAATATATTTGTGGACGAGAGGTATTATTTAAAACTCTGCAGGTTTGTGAATTGCAGTGCCCCTGAGCTCCATTTTTCAACTCGCTTTTTTGGGAGCTGGCCGCAAAAGCGCAGGATTGCTTCAGGCCCTCTTCTGGTTCTGGGGGGCAGGCTGAGCTTGTGCTTAATTCTTCTTCCTGATGGGAAAATAGAGTGACCTGTGCCTGTCCCAACCCCTAGAGCTAGTCTCTCATTGGTTCCCCCTCTTCCCGTTCATCCTCAGGACAAATTGCAACCTGTACGGAACAGGAGGTTAAAGGTGCTGATTCTCCAAGGAGGGAGACGGCTAGTAAATCGGCTGGAATGGCGAACCTGAGCAAAGGAGATGAGAAATGAGGTGCGTTTTAGAAACCTTTCCCGATCACACGGTGTACCATCTTCTGGGTTTCTCATGCCTGTTTTCGACGTAGGAAGATGCCCTTGAACCTGGAGATTTGGGACCCATGGGATGGGTACCATGCAGTATTACTTGAAAGGGTCTGCGTTGGCTCACCCAACCTCACCGAACCTCTCAGCCCCAAGAGTGTCCACCCTTATGTCTCAATCAGCTGTGGGTCTAGATATGGTCAATCCAGGTTGCATCACAGCCCCTGAACGAATTTTGTAAGAATTTCTCTCTCTTTCACTGTCTTTGTTTCACGGGTTTTGAAAAGTAATTTATTTTTATATTGGGGTTTAGCTGCTTTTCACGGCTGTGTTTATGCCGCTTTACACCCCCTTGACTCATTAACGGAGAGATATCAATACATAGGTTTGAAGATTCTTACTAGTCAGATATATTCTTGTGCGGTGAATAGGGGGTGTTGAGTCCAGTTCACTGAAAAAGGAATAGGTCTTGTCTCTTACATATTGGGTTTATGGAACGGTATCGGAGCTAATTTGAAACCCTTGTTTTATGCATCACCCCACCTCACCTTTCCCGTTCAGCAGCCATAGTGTGTTTCCTAAACGTGTGACTCTGTTCTGTTTTGCAATTCAGTTCAAGTGTAGCGGTTTTTACATTCCGCCTCTAAGTGATATCTTATGATAAGTGTCTTTTCTGTGTGACTTATTTCACTTAGAATCGTCGTACCTAAATCCACTCATCGTGCTGCTACTAGCCTTATGACGTGGATTTCATGGCTGAGTGATATTCCATTGTACATGAGGACCACCACTTCTTTATCCATTTTTCTCTTTCCTAGGATATTTAAGGTGTAATGAAGTGGGGGTTCTTGTCCACAGAGCAGCCCTAAACTTTGGGGTGCCTGTGTCTTGCTGATTTTTAGTTTTCCCAATTTATACGCCCATGAGTGGAAGTGCCCTATGCTCTCCAAGCTGTGTTTTTTAGATGTTTCAGAACACACCGTACACTTCTCCAGAGTGGCTGTTGGCAATTTACATCCCACCCATCAGCGTAGCAAGGCTCCCATTTCTCCATGGCCGGTCCTGCATTTCTGGTTTGGACACTTTTTTCCGCATGGCCCTTTTGCCCGCTGGGAAGCGAGACTTCTTTGGAGCGCTGATTGGCCTTTCCAGGTTGCTTGGTTGGCCAAAAAGGGCGTATGCGTTTTTTCCTGAATATATTCAGGGAAAAACGCATACGCCCTTTTTGGCCAAGGGCATCATTGTCCACGTTTTGCCGCTTTTCATGTGCTTTCAAGGCGATTCGAATCTACCTCCTGAAATCTGTTGCCTGCAATTCTGCCTTGCTTTCAAAGCCTCTTCGTTGCCTTCCCTTAATATATTTGTGGACGAGAGGTATTATTTAAAACTCTGCAGGTTTGTGAATTGCAGTGCCCCTGAGCTCCATTTTTCAACTCGCTTTTTTGGGAGCTGGCCGCAAAAGCGCAGGATTGCTTCAGGCCCTCTTCTGGTTCTGGGGGGCAGGCTGAGCTTGTGCTTAATTCTTCTTCCTGATGGGAAAATAGAGTGACCTGTGCCTGTCCCAACCCCTAGAGCTAGTCTCTCATTGGTTCCCCCTCTTCCCGTTCATCCTCAGGACAAATTGCAACCTGTACGGAACAGGAGGTTAAAGGTGCTGATTCTCCAAGGAGGGAGACGGCTAGTAAATCGGCTGGAATGGCGAACCTGAGCAAAGGAGATGAGAAATGAGGTGCGTTTTAGAAACCTTTCCCGATCACACGGTGTACCATCTTCTGGGTTTCTCATGCCTGTTTTCGACGTAGGAAGATGCCCTTGAACCTGGAGATTTGGGACCCATGGGATGGGTACCATGCAGTATTACTTGAAAGGGTCTGCGTTGGCTCACCCAACCTCACCGAACCTCTCAGCCCCAAGAGTGTCCACCCTTATGTCTCAATCAGCTGTGGGTCTAGATATGGTCAATCCAGGTTGCATCACAGCCCCTGAACGAATTTTGTAAGAATTTCTCTCTCTTTCACTGTCTTTGTTTCACGGGTTTTGAAAAGTAATTTATTTTTATAATGGGGTTTAGCTGCTTTTCACGGCTGTGTTTATGCCGCTTTACACCCCCTTGACTCACTTACGGAGAGATATCAATACATAGGTTTGAAGATTCTTACTAGTCAGATATATTCTTGTGCGGTGAATAGGGGGTGTTGAGTCCAGTTCACTGAAAAAGGAATAGGTCTTGTCTCTTACATATTGGGTTTATGGAACGGTATCGGAGCTAATATGAAACCCTTGTTTTATGCATCACCCCACCTCACCTTTCCCGTTCAGCAGCCATAGTGTGTTTCCTAAACGTGTGACTCTGTTCTGTTTTGCAATTCAGTTCAAGTGTAGCGGTTTTTACATTCCCTCTCTAAGTGATATCTTATGATAAGTGTCTTTTTCTGTGTGACTTATTTCACTTAGAATCTTCGTACCTAAATCCACTCATCGTGCTGCTACTAGCCTTATGACGTGGATTTCATGGCTGAGTGATATTCCATTGTACATGAGGACCCCAACTTCTTTATCATTTTTCTCTTTCCTAGGATATTTAAGGTGTAATGAAGTGGGGGTTCTTGTCAACAGAGCAGCCCTAAACTTTGGGGTGCCTGTGTCTTGCTGATTTTTAGTTTTCCCAATTTATACGCCCATGAGTGGAAGTGCCCTATGCTCTCCAAGCTGTGTTTTTTAGATGTTTCAGAACACACCGTACACTTCTCCAGAGTGGCTGTTGGCAATTTACATCCCACCCATCAGCGTAGCAAGGCTCCCATTTCTCCATGGCCGGTCCTGCATTTCTGGTTTGGACACTTTTTTCCGCATGGCCCTTTTGCCCGCTGGGAAGCGAGACTTCTTTGGAGCGCTGATTGGCCTTTCCAGGTTGCTTGGTTGGCCAAAAAGGGCGTATGCGTTTTTTCCTGAATATATTCAGGAAAAAACGCATACGCCCTTTTTGGCCAAGGGCATCATTGTCCACGTTTTGCCGCTTTTCATGTGCTTTCAAGGCGATTCGAATCTACCTCCTGAAATCTGTTTCCTGCAATTCTGCCTTGCTTTCAAAGCCTCTTCGTTGCCTTCCCTTAGTATATTTGTGGACGAGAGGTATCATTTAAAACTGTGCAGGTTTGTGAATTGCAGTGCCCCTGAGCTCCATTTTTCAACTCGCTTTTTTGGGAGCTGGCCGCAAAAGCGCAGGATTGCTTCAGGCCCTCTTCTCGTTCTGGGGGGCAGGCTGAGCTTGTGCTTAATTCTTCTTCCTGATGGGAAAATAGAGTGACCTGTGCCTGTCCCAACACCTAGAGCTTGTCTCTCATTGGTTCCCCCTCTTCCCGTTCATCCTCAGGACAAATTGCAACCTGTACGGAACAGGAGGTTAAAGGTGCTGATTCTCCAAGGAGGGAGACGGCTAGTAAATCGGCTGGAATGGCGAACCCGAGCAAAGGAGATGAGAAATGAGGTGCGTTTTAGAAACCTTTCCCGATCACACGGTGTACCATCTTCTGGGTGTCTCATGCCTGTTTTCGACGTAGGAAGATGCCCTTGAACCTGGAGATTTGGGACCCATGGGATGGGTACCATGCAGTATTACTTGAAAGGGTCTGCGTTGGCTCACCCAACCTCACCGAACCTCTCAGCCCCAAGAGTGTCCACCCTTATGTCTCAATCAGCTGTGGGTCTAGATATGGTCAATCCAGGTTGCATCACAGCCCCTGAACGAATTTTGTAAGAATTTCTCTCTCTTTCACTGTCTTTGTTTCACGGGTTTTGAAAAGTAATTTATTTTTATATTGGGGTTTAGCTGCTTTTCACGGCTGTGTTTATGCCGCTTTACACCCCCTTGACTCACTTACGGAGAGATATCAATACATAGGTTTGAAGATTCTTACTAGTCAGATATATTCTTGTGCGGTGAATAGGGGGTGTTGAGTCCAGTTCACTGAAAAAGGAATAGGTCTTGTCTCTTACATATTGGGTTTATGGAACGGTATCGGAGCTAATTTGAAACCCTTGTTTTATGCATCACCCCACCTCACCTTTCCCGTTCAGCAGCCATAGTGTGTTTCCTAAACGTGTGACTCTGTTCTGTTTTGCAATTCAGTTCAAGTGTAGCGGTTTTTACATTCCCTCTCTAAGTGATATCTTATGATAAGTGTCTTTTTCTGTGTGACTTATTTCACTTAGAATCTTCGTACCTAAATCCACTCATCGTGCTGCTACTAGCCTTATGACGTGGATTTCATGGCTGAGTGATATTCCATTGTACATGAGGACCCCAACTTCTTTATCCATTTTTCTCTTTCCTAGGATATTTAAGGTGTAATGAAGTGGGGGTTCTTGTCAACAGAGCAGCCCTAAACTTTGGGGTGCCTGTGTCTTGCTGATTTTGAGTTTTCCCAATTTATACGCCCATGAGTGGAAGTGCCCTATGCTCTCCAAGCTGTGTTTTTTAGATGTTTCAGAACACACCGTACACTTCTCCAGAGTGGCTGTTGGCAATTTACATCCCACCCATCAGCGTAGCAAGGCTCCCATTTCTCCATGGCCGGTCCTGCATTTCTGGTTTGGACACTTTTTTCCGCATGGCCCTTTTGCCCGCTGGGAAGCGAGACTACTCTGGAGCGCTGATTGGCCTTTCCAGGTTGCTTGGTTGGCCAAAAAGGGCGTATGCGTTTTTTCCTGAATATATTCAGGAAAAAACGCATACGCCCTTTTTGGCCAAGGGCATCATTGTCCACGTTTTGCCGCTTTTCATGTGCTTTCAAGGCGATTCGAATCTACCTCCTGAAATCTGTTTCCTGCAATTCTGCCTTGCTTTCAAAGCCTCTTCGTTGCCTTCCCTTAGTATATTTGTGGACGAGAGGTATCATTTAAAACTGTGCAGGTTTGTGAATTGCAGTGCCCCTGAGCTCCATTTTTCAACTCGCTTTTTTGGGAGCTGGCCGCAAAAGCGCAGGATTGCTTCAGGCCCTCTTCTGGTTCTGGGGGGCAGGCTGAGCTTGTGCTTAATTCTTCTTCCTGATGGGAAAATAGAGTGACCTGTGCCTGTCCCAACACCTAGAGCTAGTCTCTCATTGCTTCCCCCTCTTCCCGTTCATCCTCAGGACAAATTGCAACCTGTACGGAACAGGAGGTTAAAGGTGCTGATTCTCCAAGGAGGGAGATGGCTAGTAAATCGGCTGGAATGGCGAACCCGAGCAAACGAGATGAGAAATGAGGTGCGTTTTAGAAACCTTTCCCGATCACACCGTGTACCATCTTCTGGGTTTCTCATGCCTGTTTTCGACGTAGGAAGATGCCCTTGAACCTGGAGATTTGGGACCCATGGGATGGGTACCATGCAGTATTACTTGAAAGGGTCTGCGTTGGCTCACCCAACCTCACCGAACCTCTCAGCCCCAAGAGTGTCCACCCTTATGTCTCAATCAGCTGTGGGTCTAGATATGGTCAATCCAGGTTGCATCACAGCCCCTGAACGAATTTTGTAAGAATTTCTCTCTCTTTCACTGTCTTTGTTTCACGGGTTTTGAAAAGTAATTTATTTTTATAATGGGGTTTAGCTGCTTTTCACGGCTGTGTTTATGCCGCTTTACACACCCTTGACTCACTTACGGAGAGATATCAATACATAGGTTTGAAGATTCTTACTACTCAGATATATTCTTGTGCGGTGAATAGGGGGTGTTGAGTCCAGTTCACTGAAAAAGGAATAGGTCTTGTCTCTTACATATTGGGTTTATGGAACGGTATCGGAGCTAATTTGAAACCCTTGTTTTATGCATCACCCCACCTCACCTTTCCCGTTCAGCAGCCATAGTGTGTTTCCTAAACGTGTGACTCTGTTCTGTTTTGCAATTCAGTTCAAGTGTAGCGGTTTTTACATTCCCTCTCTAAGTGATATCTTATGATAAGTGTCTTTTCTGTGTGACTTATTTCACTTAGAATCGTCGTACCTAAATCCACTCATCGTGCTGCTACTAGCCTTATGACGTGGATTTCATGGCTGAGTGATATTCCATTGTACATGAGGACCCCAACTTCTTTATCCATTTTTCTCTTTCCTAGGATATTTAAGGTGTAATGAAGTGGGGGTTCTTGTCAACAGAGCAGCCCTAAACTTTGGGGTGCCTGTGTCTTGCTGATTTTTAGTTTTCCCAATTTATACGCCCATGAGTGGAAGTGCCCTATGCTCTCCAAGCTGTGTTTTTTAGATGTTTCAGAACACACCGTACACTTCTCCAGAGTGGCTGTTGGCAATTTACATCCCACCCATCAGCGTAGCAAGGCTCCCATTTCTCCATGGCCGGTCCTGCATTTCTGGTTTGGACACTTTTTTCCGCATGGCCCTTTTGCCCGCTGGGAAGCGAGACTTCTCTGGAGCGCTGATTGGCCTTTCCAGGTTGCTTGGTTGGCCAAAAAGGGCGTATGCGTTTTTTCCTGAATATATTCAGGAAAAAACGCATACGCCCTTTTTGGCCAAGGGCATCATTGTCCACGTTTTGCCGCTTTTCATGTGCTTTCAAGGCTATTCGAATCTACCTCCTGAAATCTGTTTCCTGCAATTCTGCCTTGCTTTCAAAGCCTCTTCGTTGCCTTCCCTTAATATATTTGTGGACGAGAGGTATCATTTAAAACTGTGCAGGTTTGTGAATTGCAGTGCCCCTGAGCTCCATTTTTCAACTCGCTTTTTTGGGAGCTGGCCGCAAAAGCGCAGGATTGCTTCAGGCCCTCTTCTGGTTCTGGGGGGCAGGCTGAGCTTGTGCTTAATTCTTCTTCCTGATGGGAAAATAGAGTGACCTGTGCCTGTCCCAACACCTAGAGCTAGTCTCTCATTGGTTCCCCCTCTTCCCGTTCATCCTCAGGACAAATTGCAACCTGTACGGAACAGGAGGTTAAAGGTGCTGATTCTCCAAGGAGGGAGATGGCTAGTAAATCGGCTGGAATGGCGAACCCGAGCAAAGGAGATGAGAAATGAGGTGCGTTTTAGAAACCTTTCCCGATCACACCGTGTACCATCTTCTGGGTTTCTCATGCCTGTTTTCGACGTAGGAAGATGCCCTTGAACCTGGAGATTTGGGACCCATGGGATGGGTACCATGCAGTATTACTTGAAAGGGTCTGCGTTGGCTCACCCAACCTCACCGAACCTCTCAGCCCCAAGAGTGTCCACCCTTATGTCTCAATCAGCTGTGGGTCTAGATATGGTCAATCCAGGTTGCATCACAGCCCCTGAACGAATGTTGTAAGAATTTCTCTCTCTTTCACTGTCTTTGTTTCACGGGTTTTGAAAAGTAATTTATTTTTATAATGGGGTTTAGCTGCTTTTCACGGCTGTGTTTATGCCGCTTTACACCCCCTTGACTCACTTACGGAGAGATATCAATACATAGGTTTGAAGATTCTTACTAGTCAGATATATTCTTGTGCGGTGAATAGGGGGTGTTGAGTCCAGTTCACTGAAAAAGGAATAGGTCTTGTCTCTTACATATTGGGTTTATGGAACGGTATCGGAGCTAATTTGAAACCCTTGTTTTATGCATCACCCCACCTCACCTTTCCCGTTTAGCAGCCATAGTGTGTTTCCTAAACGTGTGACTCTGTTCTGTTTTGCAATTCAGTTCAAGTGTAGCGGTTTTTACATTCCCTCTCTAAGTGATATCTTATGATAAGTGTCTTTTTCTGTGTGACTTATTTCACTTAGAATCTTCGTACCTAAATCCACTCATCGTGCTGCTACTAGCCTTATGACGTGGATTTCATGGCTGAGTGATATTCCATTGTACATGAGGACCACAACTTCTTTATCCATTTTTCGCTTTCCTAGGATATTTAAGGTGTAATGAAGTGGGGGTTCTTGTCAACAGAGCAGCCCTAAACTTTGGGGTGCCTGTGTCTTGCTGATTTTTAGTTTTCCCAATTTATACGCCCATGAGTGGAAGTGCCCTATGCTCTCCAAGCTGTGTTTTTTAGATGTTTCAGAACACACCGTACACTTCTCCAGAGTGGCTGTTGGCAATTTACATCCCACCCATCAGCGTAGCAAGGCTCCAATTTCTCCATGGCCGGTCCTGCATTTCTGGGTTGGACACTTTTTTCCGCATGGCCCTTTTGCCCGCTGGGAAGCGAGACTTCTTTGGAGCGCTGATTGGCCTTTCCAGGTTGCTTGGTTGGCCAAAAAGGGCGTATGCGTTTTTTCCTGAATATATTCAGGAAAAAACGCATACGCCCTTTTTGGCCAAGGGCATCATTGTCCACGTTTTGCCGCTTTTCATGTGCTTTCAAGGCGATTCGAATCTACCTCCTGAAATCTGTTTCCTGCAATTCTGCCTTGCTTTCAAAGCCTCTTCGTTGCCTTCCCTTAGTATATTTGTGGACGAGAGGTATCATTTAAAACTGTGCAGGTTTGTGAATTGCAGTGCCCCTGAGCTCCATTTTTCAACTCGCTTTTTTGGGAGCTGGCCGCAAAAGCGCAGGATTGCTTCAGGCCCTCTTCTGGTTCTGGGGGGCAGGCTGAGCTTGTGCTTAATTCTTCTTCCTGATGGGAAAATAGAGTGACCTGTGCCTGTCCCAACACCTAGAGCTAGTCTCTCATTGGTTCCCCCTCTTCCCGTTCATCCTCAGGACAAATTGCAACCTGTACGGAACAGGAGGTTAAAGGTGCTGATTCTCCAAGGAGGGAGATGGCTAGTAAATCGGCTGGAATGGCGAACCCGAGCAAAGGAGATGAGAAATGAGGTGCGTTTTAGAAACCTATCCCGATCACACGGTGTACCATCTTCTGGGTTTCTCATGCCTGTTTTCGACGTAGGAAGATGCCCTTGAACCTGGAGATTTGGGACCCATGGGATGGGTACCATGCAGTATTACTTGAAAGGGTCTGCGTTGGCTCACCCAACCTCACCGAACCTCTCAGCCCCAAGAGTGTCCACCCTTATGTCTCAATCAGCTGTGGGTCTAGATATGGTCAATCCAGGTTGCATCACAGCCCCTGAACGAATTTTGTAAGAATTTCTCTCTCTTTCACTGTCTTGTTTCACGGGTTTTGAAAAGTAATTTATTTTTATAATGGGGTTTAGCTGCTTTTCACGGCTGTGTTTATGCCGCTTTACACCCCCTTGACTCACTTACGGAGAGATATCAATACATAGGTTTGAAGATTCTTACTAGTCAGATATATTCTTGTGCGGTGAATAGGGGGTGTTGAGTCCAGTTCACTGAAAAAGGAATAGGTCTTGTCTCTTACATATTGGGTTTATGGAACGGTATCGGAGCTAATTTGAAACCCTTGTTTTATGCATCACCCCACCTCACCTTTCCCGTTCAGCAGCCATAGTGTGTTTCCTAAACGTGTGACTCTGTTCTGTTTTGCAATTCAGTTCAAGTGTAGCGGTTTTTACATTCCCTCTCTAAGTGATATCTTATGATAAGTGTCTTTTCTGTGTGACTTATTTCACTTAGAATCGTCGTACCTAAATCCACTCATCGTGCTGCTACTAGCCTTATGACGTGGATTTCATGGCTGAGTGATATTCCATTGTACATGAGGACCCCAACTTCTTTATCCATTTTTCTCTTTCCTAGGATATTTAAGGTGTAATGAAGTGGGGGTTCTTGTCAACAGAGCAGCCCTAAACTTTGGGGTGCCTGTGTCTTGCTGATTTTTAGTTTTCCCAATTTATACGCCCATGAGTGGAAGTGCCCTATGCTCTCCAAGCTGTGTTTTTTAGATGTTTCAGAACACACCGTACACTTCTCCAGAGTGGCTGTTGGCAATTTACATCCCACCCATCAGCGTAGCAAGGCTCCCATTTCTCCATGGCCGGTCCTGCATTTCTGGTTTGGACACTTTTTTCCGCATGGCCCTTTTGCCCGCTGGGAAGCGAGACTTCTTTGGAGCGCTGATTGGCCTTTCCAGGTTGCTTGGTTGGCCAAAAAGGGCGTATGCGTTTTTTCCTGAATATATTCAGGAAAAAACGCATATGCCCTTTTTGGCCAAGGGCATCATTGTCCACGTTTTAGCCACTTTTCATGTGCTTTCAAGGCGATTCGAATCTACCTCCTGAAATCTGTTTCCTGCAATTCTGCCTTGCTTTCAAAGCCTCTTCGTTGCCTTCCCTTAGTATATTTGTGGACGAGAGGTATCATTTAAAACTGTGCAGGTTTGTGAATTGCAGTGCCCCTGAGCTCCATTTTTCAACTCGCTTTTTTGGGAGCTGGCCGCAAAAGCGCAGGATTGCTTCAGGCCCTCTTCTGGTTCTGGGGGGCAGGCTGAGCTTGTGCTTAATTCTTCTTCCTGATGGGAAAATAGAGTGACCTGTGCCTGTCCCAACACCTAGAGCTAGTCTCTCATTGGTTCCCCCTCTTCCCGTTCATCCTCAGGACAAATTGCAACCTGTACGGAACAGGAGGTTAAAGGTGCTGATTCTCCAAGGAGGGAGACGGCTAGTAAATCGGCTGGAATGGCGAACCCGAGCAAAGGAGATGAGAAATGAGGTGCGTTTTAGAAACCTTTCCCGATCACACGGTGTACCATCTTCTGGGTTTCTCATGCCTGTTTTCGACGTAGGAAGATGCCCTTGAACCTGGAGATTTGGGACCCATGGGATGGGTACCATGCAGTATTACTTGAAAGGGTCTGCGTTGGCTCACCCAACCTCACCGAACCTCTCAGCCCCAAGAGTGTCCACCCTTATGTCTCAATCAGCTGTGGGTCTAGATATGGTCAATCCAGGTTGCATCACAGCCCCTGAACGAATTTTGTAAGAATTTCTCTCTCTTTCACTGTCTTTGTTTCACGGGTTTTGAAAAGTAATTTATTTTTATAATGGGGTTTAGCTGCTTTTCACGGCTGTGTTTATGCCGCTTTACACCCCCTTGACTCACCTACAGAGAGATATCAATACATAGGTTTGAAGATTCTTACTAGTCAGATATATTCTTGTGCGGTGAATAGGGGGTGTTGAGTCCAGTTCACTGAAAAAGGAATAGGTCTTGTCTCTTACATATTGGGTTTATGGAACGGTATCGGAGCTAATTTGAAACCCTTGTTTTATGCATCACCCCACCTCACCTTTCCCGTTCAGCAGCCATAGTGTGTTTCCTAAACGTGTGACTCTGTTCTGTTTTGCAATTCAGTTCAAGTGTAGCGGTTTTTACATTCCCTCTCTAAGTGATATCTTATGATAAGTGTCTTTTTCTGTGTGACTTATTTGACTTAGAATCTTCGTACCTAAATCCACTCATCGTGCTGCTACTAGCCTTATGACGTGGATTTCATGGCTGAGTGATATTCCATTGTACATGAGGACCACAACTTCTTTATCCATTTTTCTCTTTCCTAGGATATTTAAGGTGTAATGAAGTGGGGGTTCTTGTCAACAGAGCAGCCCTAAACTTTGGGGTGCCTGTGTCTTGCTGATTTTTAGTTTTCCCAATTTATACGCCCATGAGTGGAAGTGCCCTATGCTCTCCAAGCTGTGTTTTTTAGATGTTTCAGAACACACCGTACACTTCTCCAGAGTGGCTGTTGGCAATTTACATCCCACCCATCAGCGTAGCAAGGCTCCCATTTCTCCATGGCCGGTCCTGCATTTCTGGTTTGGACACTTTTTTCCGCATGGCCCTTTTGCCCGCTGGGAAGCGAGACTTCTTTGGAGCGCTGATTGGCCTTTCCAGGTTGCTTGGTTGGCCAAAAAGGGCGTATGCGTTTTTTCCTGAATATATTCAGGAAAAAACGCATACGCCCTTTTTGGCCAAGGGCATCATTGTCCACGTTTTGCCGCTTTTCATGTGCTTTCAAGGCGATTCGAATCTACCTCCTGAAATCTGTTTCCTGCAATTCTGCCTTGCTTTCAAAGCCTCTTCGTTGCCTTCCCTTAATATATTTGTGGACGAGAGGTATCATTTAAAACTCTGCAGGTTTGTGAATTGCAGTGCCCCTGAGCTCCATTTTTCAACTCGCTTTTTTGGGAGATGGCCGCCAAAGCGCAGGATTGCTTCAGGCCCTCTTCTGGTTCTGGGGGGCAGGCTGAGCTTGTGCTTAATTCTTCTTCCTGATGGGAAAATAGAGTGACCTGTGCCTGTCCCAACACCTAGAGCTAGTCTCTCATTGGTTCCCCCTCTTCCCGTTCATCCTCAGGACAAATTGCAACCTGTACGGAACAGGAGGTTAAAGGTGCTGATTCTCCAAGGAGGGAGATGGCTAGTAAATCGGCTGGAATGGCGAACCCGAGCAAAGGAGATGAGAAATGAGGTGCGTTTTAGAAACCTTTCCCGATCACACGGTGTACCATCTTCTGGGTTTCTCATGCCTGTTTTCGACGTAGGAAGATGCCCTTGAACCTGGAGATTTGGGACCCATGGGATGGGTACCATGCAGTATTACTTGAAAGGGTCTGCGTTGGCTCACCCAACCTCACCGAACCTCTCAGCCCCAAGAGTGTCCACCCTTATGTCTCAATCAGCTGTGGGTCTAGATATGGTCAATCCAGGTTGCATCACAGCCCCTGAACGAATTTTGTAAGAATTTCTCTCTCTTTCACTGTCTTTGTTTCACGGGTTTTGAAAAGTAATTTATTTTTATATTGGGGTTTAGCTGCTTTTCACGGCTGTGTTTATGCCGCTTTACACCCCCTTGACTCACTTACGGAGAGATATCAATACATAGGTTTGAAGATTCTTACTAGTCAGATATATTCTTGTGCGGTGAATAGGGGGTGTTGAGTCCAGTTCACTGAAAAAGGAATAGGTCTTGTCTCTTACATATTGGGTTTATGGAACGGTATCGGAGCTAATTTGAAACCCTTGTTTTATGCATCACCCCACCTCACCTTTCCCGTTCAGCAGCCATAGTGTGTTTCCTAAACGTGTGACTCTGTTCTGTTTTGCAATTCAGTTCAAGTGTAGCGGTTTTTACATTCCCTCTCTAAGTGATATCTTATGATAAGTGTCTTTTTCTGTGTGACTTATTTCACTTAGAATCTTCGTACCTAAATCCACTCATCGTGCTGCTACTAGCCTTATGACGTGGATTTCATGGCTGAGTGATATTCCATTGTACATGAGGACCCCAACTTCTTTATCCATTTTTCTCTTTCCTAGGATATTTAAGGTGTAATGAAGTGGGGGTTCTTGTCAACAGAGCAGCCCTAAACTTTGGGGTGCCTGTGTCTTGCTGATTTTTAGTTTTCCCAATTTATACGCCCATGAGTGGAAGTGCCCTATGCTCTCCAAGCTGTGTTTTTTAGATGTTTCAGAACACACCGTACACTTCTCCAGAGTGGCTGTTGGCAATTTACATCCCACCCATCAGCGTAGCAAGGCTCCCATTTCTCCATGGCCGGTCCTGCATTTCTGGTTTGGACACTTTTTTCCGCATGGCCCTTTTGCCCGCTGGGAAGCGAGACTTCTCTGGAGCGCTGATTGGCCTTTCCAGGTTGCTTGGTTGGCCAAAAAGGGCGTATGCGTTTTTTCCTGAATATATTCAGGAAAAAACGCATACGCCCTTTTTGGCCAAGGGCATCATTGTCCACGTTTTGCCGCTTTTCATGTGCTTTCAAGGCGATTCGAATCTACCTCCTGAAATCTGTTTCCTGCAATTCTGCCTTGCTTTCAAAGCCTCTTCGTTGCCTTCCCTTAGTATATTTGTGGACGAGAGGTATCATTTAAAACTGTGCAGGTTTGTGAATTGCAGTGCCCCTGAGCTCCATTTTTCAACTCGCTTTTTTGGGAGCTGGCCGCAAAAGCGCAGGATTGCTTCAGGCCCTCTTCTGGTTCTGGGGGGCAGGCTGAGCTTGTGCTTAATTCTTCTTCCTGATGGGAAAATAGAGTGACCTGTGCCTGTCCCAACACCTAGAGCTAGTCTCTCATTGCTTCCCCCTCTTCCCGTTCATCCTCAGGACAAATTGCAACCTGTACGGAACAGGAGGTTAAAGGTGCTGATTCTCCAAGGAGGGAGATGGCTAGTAAATCGGCTGGAATGGCGAACCCGAGCAAAGGAGATGAGAAATGAGGTGCGTTTTAGAAACCTTTCCCGATCACACCGTGTACCATCTTCTGGGTTTCTCATGCCTGTTTTCGACGTAGGAAGATGCCCTTGAACCTGGAGATTTGGGACCCATGGGATGGGTACCATGCAGTATTACTTGAAAGGGTCTGCGTTGGCTCACCCAACCTCACCGAACCTCTCAGCCCCAAGAGTGTCCACCCTTATGTCTCAATCAGCTGTGGGTCTAGATATGGTCAATCCAGGTTGCATCACAGCCCCTGAACGAATTTTGTAAGAATTTCTCTCTCTTTCACTGTCTTTGTTTCACGGGTTTTGAAAAGTAATTTATTTTTATAATGGGGTTTAGCTGCTTTTCACGGCTGTGTTTATGCCGCTTTACACCCCCTTGACTCACTTACGGAGAGATATCAATACATAGGTTTGAAGATTCTTACTAGTCAGATATATTCTTGTGCGGTGAATAGGGGGTGTTGAGTCCAGTTCACTGAAAAAGGAATAGGTCTTGTCTCTTACATATTGGGTTTATGGAACGGTATCGGAGCTAATTTGAAACCCTTGTTTTATGCATCACTCCACCTCACCTTTCCCGTTCAGCAGCCATAGTGTGTTTCCTAAACGTGTGACTCTGTTCTGTTTTGCAATTCAGTTCAAGTGTAGCGGTTTTTACATTCCCTCTCTAAGTGATATCTTATGATAAGTGTCTTTTTCTGTGTGACTTATTTCACTTAGAATCTTCGTACCTAAATCCACTCATCGTGCTGCTACTAGCCTTATGACGTGGATTTCATGGCTGAGTGATATTCCATTGTACATGAGGACCCCAACTTCTTTATCCATTTTTCTCTTTCCTAGGATATTTAAGGTGTAATGAAGTGGGGGTTCTTGTCAACAGAGCAGCCCTAAACTTTGGGGTGCCTGTGTCTTGCTGATTTTTAGTTTTCCCAATTTATACGCCCATGAGTGGAAGTGCCCTATGCTCTCCAAGCTGTGTTTTTTAGATGTTTCAGAACACACCGTACACTTCTCCAGAGTGGCTGTTGGCAATTTACATCCCACCCATCAGCGTAGCAAGGCTCCCATTTCTCCATGGCCGGTCCTGCATTTCTGGTTTGGACACTTTTTTCCGCATGGCCCTTTTGCCCGCTGGGAAGCGAGACTTCTCTGGAGCGCTGATTGGCCTTTCCAGGTTGCTTGGTTGGCCAAAAAGGGCGTATGCGTTTTTTCCTGAATATATTCAGGAATTAACGCATACGCCCTTTTTGGCCAAGGGCATCATTGTCCACGTTTTGCCGCTTTTCATGTGCTTTCCAGGCTATTCGAATCTACCTCCTGAAATCTGTTTCCTGCTATTCTGCCTTGCTTTCAAAGCCTCTTCGTTGCCTTCCCTTAATATATTTGTGGACGAGAGGTATCATTTAAAACTGTGCAGGTTTGTGAATTGCAGTGCCCCTGAGCTCCATTTTTCAACTCGCTTTTTTGGGAGCTGGCCGCCAAAGCGCAGGATTGCTTCAGGCCCTCTTCTGGTTCTGGGGGGCAGGCTGAGCTTGTGCTTAATTCTTCTTCCTGATGGGAAAATAGAGTGACCTGTGCCTGTCCCAACACCTAGAGCTAGTCTCTCATTGGTTCCCCCTCTTCCCGTTCATCCTCAGGACAAATTGCAACCTGTACGGAACAGGAGGTTAAAGGTGCTGATTCTCCAAGGAGGGAGATGGCTAGTAAATCGGCTGGAATGGCGAACCCGAGCAAAGGAGATGAGAAATGAGGTGCGTTTTAGAAACCTTTCCCGATCACACCGTGTACCATCTTCTGGGTTTCTCATGCCTGTTTTCGACGTAGGAAGATGCCCTTGAACCTGGAGATTTGGGACCCATGGGATGGGTACCATGCAGTATTACTTGAAAGGGTCTGCGTTGGCTCACCCAACCTCACCGAACCTCTCAGCCCCAAGAGTGTCCACCCTTATGTCTCAATCAGCTGTGGGTCTAGATATGGTCAATCCAGGTTGCATCACAGCCCCTGAACGAATTTTGTAAGAATTTCTCTCTCTTTCACTGTCTTTGTTTCACGGGTTTTGAAAAGTAATTTATTTTTATAATGGGGTTTAGCTGCTTTTCACGGCTGTGTTTATGCCGCTTTACACCCCCTTGACTCACTTACGGAGAGATATCAATACATAGGTTTGAAGATTCTTACTAGTCAGATATATTCTTGTGCGGTGAATAGGGGGTGTTGAGTCCAGTTCACTGAAAAAGGAATAGGTCTTGTCTCTTACATATTGGGTTTATGGAACGGTATCGGAGCTAATTTGAAACCCTTGTTTTATGCATCACCCCACCTCACCTTTCCCGTTTAGCAGCCATAGTGTGTTTCCTAAACGTGTGACTCTGTTCTGTTTTGCAATTCAGTTCAAGTGTAGCGGTTTTTACATTCCCTCTCTAAGTGATATCTTATGATAAGTGTCTTTTTCTGTGTGACTTATTTCACTTAGAATCTTCGTACCTAAATCCACTCATCGTGCTGCTACTAGCCTTATGACGTGGATTTCATGGCTGAGTGATATTCCATTGTACATGAGGACCACAACTTCTTTATCCATTTTTCTCTTTCCTAGGATATTTAAGGTGTAATGAAGTGGGGGTTCTTGTCAGCAGAGCAGCCCTAAACTTTGGGGTGCCTGTGTCTTGCTGATTTTTAGTTTTCCCAATTTATACGCCCATGAGTGGAAGTGCCCTATGCTCTCCAAGCTGTGTTTTTTAGATGTTTCAGAACACACCGTACACTTCTCCAGAGTGGCTGTTGGCAATTTACATCCCACCCATCAGCGTAGCAAGGCTCCCATTTCTCCATGGCCGGTCCTGCATTTCTG
The DNA here is from genome assembly GCF_949987535.1 of Balaenoptera acutorostrata. NCBI lineage: Eukaryota > Metazoa > Chordata > Mammalia > Artiodactyla > Balaenopteridae > Balaenoptera > Balaenoptera acutorostrata. Next base: position 245,794 of record NW_026645927.1, read on the forward strand.
GGTTGGACACTTTTTTCCGCATGGCCCTTTTGCCCGCTGGGAAGCGAGACTTCTTTGGAGCGCTGATTGGCCTTTCCAGGTTGCTTGGTTGGCCAAAAAGGGCGTATGCGTTTTTTCCTGAATATATTCAGGAAAAAACGCATACGCCCTTTTTGGCCAAGGGCATCATTGTCCACGTTTTGCCGCTTTTCATGTGCTTTCAAGGCGATTCGAATCTACCTCCTGAAATCTGTTTCCTGCAATTCTGCCTTGCTTTCAAAGCCTCTTCGTTGCCTTCCCTTAGTATATTTGTGGACGAGAGGTATCATTTAAAACTGTGCAGGTTTGTGAATTGCAGTGCCCCTGAGCTCCATTTTTCAACTCGCTTTTTTGGGAGCTGGCCGCAAAAGCGCAGGATTGCTTCAGGCCCTCTTCTGGTTCTGGGGGGCAGGCTGAGCTTGTGCTTAATTCTTCTTCCTGATGGGAAAATAGAGTGACCTGTGCCTGTCCCAACACCTAGAGCTAGTCTCTCATTGCTTCCCCCTCTTCCCGTTCATCCTCAGGACAAATTGCAACCTGTACGGAACAGGAGGTTAAAGGTGCTGATTCTCCAAGGAGGGAGACGGCTAGTAAATCGGCTGGAATGGCGAACCCGAGCAAAGGAGATGAGAAATGAGGTGCGTTTTAGAAACCTTTCCCGATCACACGGTGTACCATCTTCTGGGTTTCTCATGCCTGTTTTCGACGTAGGAAGATGCCCTTGAACCTGGAGATTTGGGACCCATGGGATGGGTACCATGCAGTATTACTTGAAAGGGTCTGCATTGGCTCACCCAACCTCACCGAACCTCTCAGCCCCAAGAGTGTCCACCCTTATGTCTCAATCAGCTGTGGGTCTAGATATGGTCAATCCAGGTTGCATCACAGCCCCTGAACGAATTTTGTAAGAATTTCTCTCTCTTTCACTGTATTTGTTTCACGGGTTTTGAAAAGTAATTTATTTTTATAATGGGGTTTAGCTGCTTTTCACGGCTGTGTTTATGCCGCTTTACACCCCCTTGACTCACTTACAGAGAGATATCAATACATAGGTTTGAAGATTCTTACTAGTCAGATATATTCTTGTGCGGTGAATAGGGGGTGTTGAGTCCAGTTCACTGAAAAAGGAATAGGTCTTGTCTCTTACATATTGGGTTTATGGAACGGTATCGGAGCTAATTTGAAACCCTTGTTTTATGCATCACCCCACCTCACCTTTCCCGTTCAGCAGCCATAGTGTGTTTCCTAAAAGTGTGACTCTGTTCTGTTTTGCAATTCAGTTCAAGTGTAGCGGTTTTTACATTCCCTCTCTAAGTGATATCTTATGATAAGTGTCTTTTTCTGTGTGACTTATTTCACTTAGAATCTTCGTACCTAAATCCACTCATCGTGCTGCTACTAGCCTTATGACGTTGATTTCATGGCTGAGTGATATTCCATTGTACATGAGGACCACAACTTCTTTATCCATTTTTCTCTTTCCTAGGATATTTAAGGTGTAATGAAGTGGGGGTTCTTGTCAACAGAGCAGCCCTAAACTTTGGGGTGCCTGTGTCTTGCTGATTTTTAGTTTTCCCAATTTATACGCCCATGAGTGGAAGTGCCCTATGCTCTCCAAGCTGTGTTTTTTAGATGTTTCAGAACACACCGTACACTTCTCCAGAGTGGCTGTTGGCAATTTACATCCCACCCATCAGCGTAGCAAGGCTCCCATTTCCCCATGGCCGGTCCTGCATTTCTGGTTTGGACACTTTTTTCCGCATGGCCCTTTTGCCCGCTGGGAAGCGAGACTTCTTTGGAGCGCTGATTGGCCTTTCCAGGTTGCTTGGTTGGCCAAAAAGGGCGTATGCGTTTTTTCCTGAATATATTCAGGAAAAAACGCATACGCCCTTTTTGGCCAAGGGCATCATTGTCCACGTTTTGCCGCTTTTCATGTGCTTTCAAGGCGATTCGAATCTACCTCCTGAAATCTGTTTCCTGCAATTCTGCCTTGCTTTCAAAGCCTCTTCCTTGCCTTCCCTTAATATATTTGTGGACGAGAGGTATCATTTAAAACTCTGCAGGTTTGTGAATTGCAGTGCCCCTGAGCTCCATTTTTCAACTCGCTTTTTTGGGAGATGGCCGCCAAAGCGCAGGATTGCTTCAGGCCCTCTTCTGGTTCTGGGGGGCAGGCTGAGCTTGTGCTTAATTCTTCTTCCTGATGGGAAAATAGAGTGACCTGTGCCTGTCCCAACACCTAGAGCTAGTCTCTCATTGGTTCCCCCTCTTCCCGTTCATCCTCAGGACAAATTGCAACCTGTACGGAACAGGAGGTTAAAGGTGCTGATTCTCCAAGGAGGGAGACGGCTAGTAAATCGGCTGGAATGGCGAACCCGAGCAAAGGAGATGAGAAATGAGGTGCGTTTTAGAAACCTTTCCCGATCACACGGTGTACCATCTTCTGGGTTTCTCATGCCTGTTTTCGACGTAGGAAGATGCCCTTGAACCTGGAGATTTGGGACCCATGGGATGGGTACCATGCAGTATTACTTGAAAGGGTCTGCGTTGGCTCACCCAACCTCACCGAACCTCTCAGCCCCAAGAGTGTCCACCCTTATGTCTCAATCAGCTGTGGGTCTAGATATGGTCAATCCAGGTTGCATCACAGCCCCTGAACGAATTTTGTAAGAATTTCTCTCTCTTTCACTGTCTTTGTTTCACGGGTTTTGAAAAGTAATTTATTTTTATAATGGGGTTTAGCTGCTTTTCACGGCTGTGTTTATGCCGCTTTACACCCCCTTGACTCACTTACAGAGAGATATCAATACATAGGTTTGAAGATTCTTACTAGTCAGATATATTCTTGTGCGGTGAATAGGGGGTGTTGAGTCCAGTTCACTGAAAAAGGAATAGGTCTTGTCTCTTACATATTGGGTTTATGGAACGGTATCGGAGCTAATTTGAAACCCTTGTTTTATGCATCACCCCACCTCACCTTTCCCGTTCAGCAGCCATAGTGTGTTTCCTAAAAGTGTGACTCTGTTCTGTTTTGCAATTCAGTTCAAGTGTAGCGGTTTTTACATTCCCTCTCTAAGTGATATCTTATGATAAGTGTCTTTTTCTGTGTGACTTATTTCACTTAGAATCTTCGTACCTAAATCCACTCACCGTGCTGCTACTAGCCTTATGACGTTGATTTCATGGCTGAGTGATATTCCATTGTACATGAGGACCACAACTTCTTTATCCATTTTTCTCTTTCCTAGGATATTTAAGGTGTAATGAAGTGGGGGTTCTTGTCAACAGAGCAGCCCTAAACTTTGGGGTGCCTGTGTCTTGCTGATTTTTAGTTTTCCCAATTTATACGCCCATGAGTGGAAGTGCCCTATGCTCTCCAAGCTGTGTTTTTTAGATGTTTCAGAACACACCGTACACTTCTCCAGAGTGGCTGTTGGCAATTTACATCCCACCCATCAGCGTAGCAAGGCTCCCATTTCTCCATGGCCGGTCCTGCATTTCTGGTTTGGACACTTTTTTCCGCATGGCCCTTTTGCCCGCTGGGAAGCGAGACTTCTTTGGAGCGCTGATTGGCCTTTCCAGGTTGCTTGGTTGGCCAAAAAGGGCGTATGCGTTTTTTCCTGAATATATTCAGGAAAAAACGCATACGCCCTTTTTGGCCAAGGGCATCATTGTCCACGTTTTGCCGCTTTTCATGTGCTTTCAAGGCGATTCGAATCTACCTCCTGAAATCTGTTTCCTGCAATTCTGCCTTGCTTTCAAAGCCTCTTCGTTGCCTTCCCTTAATATATTTGTGGACGAGAGGTATCATTTAAAACTCTGCAGGTTTGTGAATTGCAGTGCCCCTGAGCTCCATTTTTCAACTCGCTTTTTTGGGAGATGGCCGCCAAAGCGCAGGATTGCTTCAGGCCCTCTTCTGGTTCTGGGGGGCAGGCTGAGCTTGTGCTTAATTCTTCTTCCTGATGGGAAAATAGAGTGACCTGTGCCTGTCCCAACACCTAGAGCTAGTCTCTCATTGGTTCCCCCTCTTCCCCTTCATCCTCAGGACAAATTGCAACCTGTACGGAACAGGAGGTTAAAGGTGCTGATTCTCCAAGGAGGGAGATGGCTAGTAAATCGGCTGGAATGGCGAACCCGAGCAAAGGAGATGAGAAATGAGGTGCGTTTTAGAAACCTTTCCCGATCACACGGTGTACCATCTTCTGGGTTTCTCATGCCTGTTTTCGACGTAGGAAGATGCCCTTGAACCTGGAGATTTGGGACCCATGGGATGGGTACCATGCAGTATTACTTGAAAGGGTCTGCGTTGGCTCACCCAACCTCACCGAACCTCTCAGCCCCAAGAGTGTCCACCCTTATGTCTCAATCAGCTGTGGGTCTAGATATGGTCAATCCAGGTTGCATCACAGCCCCTGAACGAATTTTGTAAGAATTTCTCTCTCTTTCACTGTCTTGTTTCACGGGTTTTGAAAAGTAATTTATTTTTATAATGGGGTTTAGCTGCTTTTCACGGCTGTGTTTATGCCGCTTTACACCCCCTTGACTCACTTACGGAGAGATATCAATACATAGGTTTGAAGATTCTTACTAGTCAGATATATTCTTGTGCGGTGAATAGGGGGTGTTGAGTCCAGTTCACTGAAAAAGGAATAGGTCTTGTCTCTTACATATTGGGTTTATGGAACGGTATCGGAGCTAATTTGAAACCCTTGTTTTATGCATCACCCCACCTCACCTTTCCCGTTCAGCAGCCATAGTGTGTTTCCTAAACGTGTGACTCTGTTCTGTTTTGCAATTCAGTTCAAGTGTAGCGGTTTTTACATTCCCTCTCTAAGTGATATCTTATGATAAGTGTCTTTTCTGTGTGACTTATTTCACTTAGAATCGTCGTACCTAAATCCACTCATCGTGCTGCTACTAGCCTTATGACGTGGATTTCATGGCTGAGTGATATTCCATTGTACATGAGGACCCCAACTTCTTTATCCATTTTTCTCTTTCCTAGGATATTTAAGGTGTAATGAAGTGGGGGTTCTTGTCAACAGAGCAGCCCTAAACTTTGGGGTGCCTGTGTCTTGCTGATTTTTAGTTTTCCCAATTTATACGCCCATGAGTGGAAGTGCCCTATGCTCTCCAAGCTGTGTTTTTTAGATGTTTCAGAACACACCGTACACTTCTCCAGAGTGGCTGTTGGCAATTTACATCCCACCCATCAGCGTAGCAAGGCTCCCATTTCTCCATGGCCGGTCCTGCATTTCTGGTTTGGACACTTTTTTCCGCATGGCCCTTTTGCCCGCTGGGAAGCGAGACTTCTCTGGAGCGCTGATTGGCCTTTCCAGGTTGCTTGGTTGGCCAAAAAGGGCGTATGCGTTTTTTCCTGAATATATTCAGGAAAAAACGCATACGCCCTTTTTGGCCAAGGGCATCATTGTCCACGTTTTGCCGCTTTTCATGTGCTTTCAAGGCTATTCGAATCTACCTCCTGAAATCTGTTTCCTGCAATTCTGCCTTGCTTTCAAAGCCTCTTCGTTGCCTTCCCTTAGTATATTTGTGGACGAGAGGTATCATTTAAAACTGTGCAGGTTTGTGAATTGCAGTGCCCCTGAGCTCCATTTTTCAACTCGCTTTTTTGGGAGCTGGCCGCAAAAGCGCAGGATTGCTTCAGGCCCTCTTCTGGTTCTGGGGGGCAGGCTGAGCTTGTGCTTAATTCTTCTTCCTGATGGGAAAATAGAGTGACCTGTGCCTGTCCCAACACCTAGAGCTAGTCTCTCATTGGTTCCCCCTCTTCCCCTTCATCCTCAGGACAAATTGCAACCTGTACGGAACAGGAGGTTAAAGGTGCTGATTCTCCAAGGAGGGAGATGGCTAGTAAATCGGCTGGAATGGCGAACCCGAGCAAAGGAGATGAGAAATGAGGTGCGTTTTAGAAACCTATCCCGATCACACGGTGTACCATCTTCTGGGTTTCTCATGCCTGTTTTCGACGTAGGAAGATGCCCTTGAACCTGGAGATTTGGGACCCATGGGATGGGTACCATGCAGTATTACTTGAAAGGGTCTGCGTTGGCTCACCCAACCTCACCGAACCTCTCAGCCCCAAGAGTGTCCACCCTTATGTCTCAATCAGCTGTGGGTCTAGATATGGTCAATCCAGGTTGCATCACAGCCCCTGAACGAATTTTGTAAGAATTTCTCTCTCTTTCACTGTCTTGTTTCACGGGTTTTGAAAAGTAATTTATTTTTATAATGGGGTTTAGCTGCTTTTCACGGCTGTGTTTATGCCGCTTTACACCCCCTTGACTCACTTACGGAGAGATATCAATACATAGGTTTGAAGATTCTTACTAGTCAGATATATTCTTGTGCGGTGAATAGGGGGTGTTGAGTCCAGTTCACTGAAAAAGGAATAGGTCTTGTCTCTTACATATTGGGTTTATGGAACGGTATCGGAGCTAATTTGAAACCCTTGTTTTATGCATCACCCCACCTCACCTTTCCCGTTCAGCAGCCATAGTGTGTTTCCTAAACGTGTGACTCTGTTCTGTTTTGCAATTCAGTTCAAGTGTAGCGGTTTTTACATTCCCTCTCTAAGTGATATCTTATGATAAGTGTCTTTTCTGTGTGACTTATTTCACTTAGAATCGTCGTACCTAAATCCACTCATCGTGCTGCTACTAGCCTTATGACGTTGATTTCATGGCTGAGTGATATTCCATTGTACATGAGGACCACAACTTCTTTATCCATTTTTCTCTTTCCTAGGATATTTAAGGTGTAATGAAGTGGGGGTTCTTGTCAACAGAGCAGCCCTAAACTTTGGGGTGCCTGTGTCTTGCTGATTTTTAGTTTTCCCAATTTATACGCCCATGAGTGGAAGTGCCCTATGCTCTCCAAGCTGTGTTTTTTAGATGTTTCAGAACACACCGTACACTTCTCCAGAGTGGCTGTTGGCAATTTACATCCCACCCATCAGCGTAGCAAGGCTCCCATTTCTCCATGGCCGGTCCTGCATTTCTGGTTTGGACACTTTTTTCCGCATGGCCCTTTTGCCCGCTGGGAAGCGAGACTTCTCTGGAGCGCTGATTGGCCTTTCCAGGTTGCTTGGTTGGCCAAAAAGGGCGTATGCGTTTTTTCCTGAATATATTCAGGAAAAAACGCATACGCCCTTTTTGGCCAAGGGCATCATTGTCCACGTTTTGCCGCTTTTCATGTGCTTTCAAGGCTATTCGAATCTACCTCCTGAAATCTGTTTCCTGCAATTCTGCCTTGCTTTCAAAGCCTCTTCGTTGCCTTCCCTTAGTATATTTGTGGACGAGAGGTATCATTTAAAACTGTGCAGGTTTGTGAATTGCAGTGCCCCTGAGCTCCATTTTTCAACTCGCTTTTTTGGGAGCTGGCCGCAAAAGCGCAGGATTGCTTCAGGCCCTCTTCTGGTTCTGGGGGGCAGGCTGAGCTTGTGCTTAATTCTTCTTCCTGATGGGAAAATAGAGTGAAGTGTGCCTGTCCCAACACCTAGAGCTAGTCTCTCATTGGTTCCCCCTCTTCCCGTTCATCCTCAGGACAAATTGCAACCTGTACGGAACAGGAGGTTAAAGGTGCTGATTCTCCAAGGAGGGAGATGGCTAGTAAATCGGCTGGAATGGCGAACCCGAGCAAAGGAGATGAGAAATGAGGTGCGTTTTAGAAACCTTTCCCGATCACACGGTGTACCATCTTCTGGGTTTCTCATGCCTGTTTTCGACGTAGGAAGATGCCCTTGAACCTGGAGATTTGGGACCCATGGGATGGGTACCATGCAGTATTACTTGAAAGGGTCTGCGTTGGCTCACCCAACCTCACTGAACCTCTCAGCCCCAAGAGTGTCCACCCTTATGTCTCAATCAGCTGTGGGTCTAGATATGGTCAATCCAGGTTGCATCACAGCCCCTGAACGAATTTTGTAAGAATTTCTCTCTCTTTCACTGTCTTTGTTTCACGGGTTTTGAAAAGTAATTTATTTTTATATTGGGGTTTAGCTGCTTTTCACGGCTGTGTTTATGCCGCTTTACACCCCCTTGACTCACTTACGGAGAGATATCAATACATAGGTTTGAAGATTCTTACTAGTCAGATATATTCTTGTGCGGTGAATAGGGGGTGTTGAGTCCAGTTCACTGAAAAAGGAATAGCTCTTGTCTCTTACATATTGGGTTTATGGAACGGTATCGGAGCTAATTTGAAACCCTTGTTTTATGCATCACCCCACCTCACCTTTCCCGTTCAGCAGCCATAGTGTGTTTCCTAAAAGTGTGACTCTGTTCTGTTTTGCAATTCAGTTCAAGTGTAGCGGTTTTTACATTCCCTCTCTAAGTGATATCTTATGATAAGTGTCTTTTTCTGTGTGACTTATTTCACTTAGAATCTTCGTACCTAAATCCACTCATCGTGCTGCTACTAGCCTTATGACGTGGATTTCATGGCTGAGTGATATTCCATTGTACATGAGGACCACAACTTCTTTATCCATTTTTCTCTTTCCTAGGATATTTAAGGTGTAATGAAGTGGGGGTTCTTGTCAACAGAGCAGCCCTAAACTTTGGGGTGCCTGTGTCTTGCTGATTTTTAGTTTTCCCAATTTATACGCCCATGAGTGGAAGTGCCCTATGCTCTCCAAGCTGTGTTTTTTAGATGTTTCCGAACACACCGTACACTTCTCCAGAGTGGCTGTTGGCAATTTACATCCCACCCATCAGCGTAGCAAGGCTCCCATTTCTCCATGGCCGGTCCTGCATTTCTGGTTTGGACACTTTTTTCCGCATGGCCCTTTTGCCCGCTGGGAAGCGAGACTTCTTTGGAGCGCTGATTGGCCTTTCCAGGTTGCTTGGTTGGCCAAAAAGGGCGTATGCGTTTTTTCCTGAATATATTCAGGAAAAAACGCATACGCCCTTTTTGGCCAAGGGCATCATTGTCCACGTTTTGCCGCTTTTCATGTGCTTTCAAGGCGATTCGAATCTACCTCCTGAAATCTGTTTCCTGCAATTCTGCCTTGCTTTCAAAGCCTCTTCGTTGCCTTCCCTTAATATATTTGTGGACGAGAGGTATCATTTAAAACTCTGCAGGTTTGTGAATTGCAGTGCCCCTGAGCTCCATTTTTCAACTCGCTTTTTTGGGAGATGGCCGCCAAAGCGCAGGATTGCTTCAGGCCCTCTTCTGGTTCTGGGGGGCAGGCTGAGCTTGTGCTTAATTCTTCTTCCTGATGGGAAAATAGAGTGACCTGTGCCTGTCCCAACACCTAGAGCTAGTCTCTCATTGGTTCCCCCTCTTCCCCTTCATCCTCAGGACAAATTGCAACCTGTACGGAACAGGAGGTTAAAGGTGCTGATTCTCCAAGGAGGGAGATGGCTAGTAAATCGGCTGGAATGGCGAACCCGAGCAAAGGAGATGAGAAATGAGGTGCGTTTTAGAAACCTTTCCCGATCACACGGTGTACCATCTTCTGGGTTTCTCATGCCTGTTTTCGACGTAGGAAGATGCCCTTGAACCTGGAGATTTGGGACCCATGGGATGGGTACCATGCAGTATTACTTGAAAGGGTCTGCGTTGGCTCACCCAACCTCACCGAACCTCTCAGCCCCAAGAGTGTCCACCCTTATGTCTCAATCAGCTGTGGGTCTAGATATGGTCAATCCAGGTTGCATCACAGCCCCTGAACGAATTTTGTAAGAATTTCTCTCTCTTTCACTGTCTTGTTTCACGGGTTTTGAAAAGTAATTTATTTTTATAATGGGGTTTAGCTGCTTTTCACGGCTGTGTTTATGCCGCTTTACACCCCCTTGACTCACTTACGGAGAGATATCAATACATAGGTTTGAAGATTCTTACTAGTCAGATATATTCTTGTGCGGTGAATAGGGGGTGTTGAGTCCAGTTCACTGAAAAAGGAATAGGTCTTGTCTCTTACATATTGGGTTTATGGAACGGTATCGGAGCTAATTTGAAACCCTTGTTTTATGCATCACCCCACCTCACCTTTCCCGTTCAGCAGCCATAGTGTGTTTCCTAAACGTGTGACTCTGTTCTGTTTTGCAATTCAGTTCAAGTGTAGCGGTTTTTACATTCCCTCTCTAAGTGATATCTTATGATAAGTGTCTTTTCTGTGTGACTTATTTCACTTAGAATCGTCGTACCTAAATCCACTCATCGTGCTGCTACTAGCCTTATGACGTGGATTTCATGGCTGAGTGATATTCCATTGTACATGAGGACCCCAACTTCTTTATCCATTTTTCTCTTTCCTAGGATATTTAAGGTGTAATGAAGTGGGGGTTCTTGTCAACAGAGCAGCCCTAAACTTTGGGGTGCCTGTGTCTTGCTGATTTTTAGTTTTCCCAATTTATACGCCCATGAGTGGAAGTGCCCTATGCTCTCCAAGCTGTGTTTTTTAGATGTTTCAGAACACACCGTACACTTCTCCAGAGTGGCTGTTGGCAATTTACATCCCACCCATCAGCGTAGCAAGGCTCCCATTTCTCCATGGCCGGTCCTGCATTTCTGGTTTGGACACTTTTTTCCGCATGGCCCTTTTGCCCGCTGGGAAGCGAGACTTCTCTGGAGCGCTGATTGGCATTTCCAGGTTGCTTGGTTGGCCAAAAAGGGCGTATGCGTTTTTTCCTGAATATATTCAGGAAAAAACGCATACGCCCTTTTTGGCCAAGGGCATCATTGTCCACGTTTTGCCGCTTTTCATGTGCTTTCAAGGCTATTCGAATCTACCTCCTGAAATCTGTTTCCTGCAATTCTGCCTTGCTTTCAAAGCCTCTTCGTTGCCTTCCCTTAGTATATTTGTGGACGAGAGGTATCATTTAAAACTGTGCAGGTTTGTGAATTGCAGTGCCCCTGAGCTCCATTTTTCAACTCGCTTTTTTGGGAGCTGGCCGCAAAAGCGCAGGATTGCTTCAGGCCCTCTTCTGGTTCTGGGGGGCAGGCTGAGCTTGTGCTTAATTCTTCTTCCTGATGGGAAAATAGAGTGACCTGTGCCTGTCCCAACACCTAGAGCTAGTCTCTCATTGGTTCCCCCTCTTCCCCTTCATCCTCAGGACAAATTGCAACCTGTACGGAACAGGAGGTTAAAGGTGCTGATTCTCCAAGGAGGGAGATGGCTAGTAAATCGGCTGGAATGGCGAACCCGAGCAAAGGAGATGAGAAATGAGGTGCGTTTTAGAAACCTATCCCGATCACACGGTGTACCATCTTCTGGGTTTCTCATGCCTGTTTTCGACGTAGGAAGATGCCCTTGAACCTGGAGATTTGGGACCCATGGGATGGGTACCATGCAGTATTACTTGAAAGGGTCTGCGTTGGCTCACCCAACCTCACCGAACCTCTCAGCCCCAAGAGTGTCCACCCTTATGTCTCAATCAGCTGTGGGTCTAGATATGGTCAATCCAGGTTGCATCACAGCCCCTGAACGAATTTTGTAAGAATTTCTCTCTCTTTCACTGTCTTTGTTTCACGGGTTTTGAAAAGTAATTTATTTTTATAATGGGGTTTAGCTGCTTTTCACGGCTGTGTTTATGCCGCTTTACACCCCCTTGACTCACTTACAGAGAGATATCAATACATAGGTTTGAAGATTCTTACTAGTCAGATATATTCTTGTGCGGTGAATAGGGGGTGTTGAGTCCAGTTCACTGAAAAAGGAATAGGTCTTGTCTCTTACATATTGGGTTTATGGAACGGTATCGGAGCTAATTTGAAACCCTTGTTTTATGCATCACCCCACCTCACCTTTCCCGTTCAGCAGCCATAGTGTGTTTCCTAAAAGTGTGACTCTGTTCTGTTTTGCAATTCAGTTCAAGTGTAGCGGTTTTTACATTCCCTCTCTAAGTGATATCTTATGATAAGTGTCTTTTTCTGTGTGACTTATTTCACTTAGAATCTTCGTACCTAAATCCACTCATCGTGCTGCTACTAGCCTTATGACGTTGATTTCATGGCTGAGTGATATTCCATTGTACATGAGGACCACAACTTCTTTATCCATTTTTCTCTTTCCTAGGATATTTAAGGTGTAATGAAGTGGGGGTTCTTGTCAACAGAGCAGCCCTAAACTTTGGGGTGCCTGTGTCTTGCTGATTTTTAGTTTTCCCAATTTATACGCCCATGAGTGGAAGTGCCCTATGCTCTCCAAGCTGTGTTTTTTAGATGTTTCAGAACACACCGTACACTTCTCCAGAGTGGCTGTTGGCAATTTACATCCCACCCATCAGCGTAGCAAGGCTCCCATTTCTCCATGGCCGGTCCTGCATTTCTGGTTTGGACACTTTTTTCCGCATGGCCCTTTTGCCCGCTGGGAAGCGAGACTTCTTTGGAGCGCTGATTGGCCTTTCCAGGTTGCTTGGTTGGCCAAAAAGGGCGTATGCGTTTTTTCCTGAATATATTCAGGAAAAAACGCATACGCCCTTTTTGGCCAAGGGCATCATTGTCCACGTTTTGCCGCTTTTCATGTGCTTTCAAGGCGATTCGAATCTACCTCCTGAAATCTGTTTCCTGCAATTCTGCCTTGCTTTCAAAGCCTCTTCGTTGCCTTCCCTTAATATATTTGTGGACGAGAGGTATCATTTAAAACTCTGCAGGTTTGTGAATTGCAGTGCCCCTGAGCTCCATTTTTCAACTCGCTTTTTTGGGAGCTGGCCGCCAAAGCGCAGGATTGCTTCAGGCCCTCTTCTGGTTCTGGGGGGCAGGCTGAGCTTGTGCTTAATTCTTCTTCCTGATGGGAAAATAGAGTGACCTGTGCCTGTCCCAACACCTAGAGCTAGTCTCTCATTGGTTCCCCCTCTTCCCCTTCATCCTCAGGACAAATTGCAACCTGTACGGAACAGGAGGTTAAAGGTGCTGATTCTCCAAGGAGGGAGATGGCTAGTAAATCGGCTGGAATGGCGAACCCGAGCAAAGGAGATGAGAAATGAGGTGCGTTTTAGAAACCTTTCCCGATCACACGGTGTACCATCTTCTGGGTTTCTCATGCCTGTTTTCGACGTAGGAAGATGCCCTTGAACCTGGAGATTTGGGACCCATGGGATGGGTACCATGCAGTATTACTTGAAAGGGTCTGCGTTGGCTCACCCAACCTCACCGAACCTCTCAGCCCCAAGAGTGTCCACCCTTATGTCTCAATCAGCTGTGGGTCTAGATATGGTCAATCCAGGTTGCATCACAGCCCCTGAACGAATTTTGTAAGAATTTCTCTCTCTTTCACTGTCTTGTTTCACGGGTTTTGAAAAGTAATTTATTTTTATAATGGGGTTTAGCTGCTTTTCACGGCTGTGTTTATGCCGCTTTACACCCCCTTGACTCACTTACGGAGAGATATCAATACATAGGTTTGAAGATTCTTACTAGTCAGATATATTCTTGTGCGGTGAATAGGGGGTGTTGAGTCCAGTTCACTGAAAAAGGAATAGGTCTTGTCTCTTACATATTGGGTTTATGGAACGGTATCGGAGCTAATTTGAAACCCTTGTTTTATGCATCACCCCACCTCACCTTTCCCGTTCAGCAGCCATAGTGTGTTTCCTAAACGTGTGACTCTGTTCTGTTTTGCAATTCAGTTCAAGTGTAGCGGTTTTTTCATTCCCTCTCTAAGTGATATCTTATGATAAGTGTCTTTTCTGTGTGACTTATTTCACTTAGAATCGTCGTACCTAAATCCACTCATCGTGCTGCTACTAGCCTTATGACGTGGATTTCATGGCTGAGTGATATTCCATTGTACATGAGGACCCCAACTTCTTTATCCATTTTTCTCTTTCCTAGGATATTTAAGGTGTAATGAAGTGGGGGTTCTTGTCAACAGAGCAGCCCTAAACTTTGGGGTGCCTGTGTCTTGCTGATTTTTAGTTTTCCCAATTTATACGCCCATGAGTGGAAGTGCCCTATGCTCTCCAAGCTGTGTTTTTTAGATGTTTCAGAACACACCGTACACTTCTCCAGAGTGGCTGTTGGCAATTTACATCCCACCCATCAGCGTAGCAAGGCTCCCATTTCTCCATGGCCGGTCCTGCATTTCTGGTTTGGACACTTTTTTCCGCATGGCCCTTTTGCCCGCTGGGAAGCGAGACTTCTCTGGAGCGCTGATTGGCCTTTCCAGGTTGCTTGGTTGGCCAAAAAGGGCGTATGCGTTTTTTCCTGAATATATTCAGGAAAAAACGCATACGCCCTTTTTGGCCAAGGGCATCATTGTCCACGTTTTGCCGCTTTTCATGTGCTTTCAAGGCTATTCGAATCTACCTCCTGAAATCTGTTTCCTGCAATTCTGCCTTGCTTTCAAAGCCTCTTCGTTGCCTTCCCTTAGTATATTTGTGGACGAGAGGTATCATTTAAAACTGTGCAGGTTTGTGAATTGCAGTGCCCCTGAGCTCCATTTTTCAACTCGCTTTTTTGGGAGCTGGCCGCAAAAGCGCAGGATTGCTTCAGGCCCTCTTCTGGTTCTGGGGGGCAGGCTGAGCTTGTGCTTAATTCTTCTTCCTGATGGGAAAATAGAGTGAAGTGTGCCTGTCCCAACACCTAGAGCTAGTCTCTCATTGGTTCCCCCTCTTCCCGTTCATCCTCAGGACAAATTGCAACCTGTACGGAACAGGAGGTTAAAGGTGCTGATTCTCCAAGGAGGGAGATGGCTAGTAAATCGGCTGGAATGGCGAACCCGAGCAAAGGAGATGAGAAATGAGGTGCGTTTTAGAAACCTTTCCCGATCACACGGTGTACCATCTTCTGGGTTTCTCATGCCTGTTTTCGACGTAGGAAGATGCCCTTGAACCTGGAGATTTGGGACCCATGGGATGGGTACCATGCAGTATTACTTGAAAGGGTCTGCGTTGGCTCACCCAACCTCACCGAACCTCTCAGCCCCAAGAGTGTCCACCCTTATGTCTCAATCAGCTGTGGGTCTAGATATGGTCAATCCAGGTTGCATCACAGCCCCTGAACGAATTTTGTAAGAATTTCTCTCTCTTTCACTGTCTTTGTTTCACGGGTTTTGAAAAGTAATTTATTTTTATATTGGGGTTTAGCTGCTTTTCACGGCTGTGTTTATGCCGCTTTACACCCCCTTGACTCACTTACGGAGAGATATCAATACATAGGTTTGAAGATTCTTACTAGTCAGATATATTCTTGTGCGGTGAATAGGGGGTGTTGAGTCCAGTTCACTGAAAAAGGAATAGCTCTTGTCTCTTACATATTGGGTTTATGGAACGGTATCGGAGCTAATTTGAAACCCTTGTTTTATGCATCACCCCACCTCACCTTTCCCGTTCAGCAGCCATAGTGTGTTTCCTAAAAGTGTGACTCTGTTCTGTTTTGCAATTCAGTTCAAGTGTAGCGGTTTTTACATTCCCTCTCTAAGTGATATCTTATGATAAGTGTCTTTTTCTGTGTGACTTATTTCACTTAGAATCTTCGTACCTAAATCCACTCATCGTGCTGCTACTAGCCTTATGACGTTGATTTCATGGCTGAGTGATATTCCATTGTACATGAGGACCACAACTTCTTTATCCATTTTTCTCTTTCCTAGGATATTTAAGGTGTAATGAAGTGGGGGTTCTTGTCAACAGAGCAGCCCTAAACTTTGGGGTGCCTGTGTCTTGCTGATTTTTAGTTTTCCCAATTTATACGCCCATGAGTGGAAGTGCCCTATGCTCTCCAAGCTGTGTTTTTTAGATGTTTCAGAACACACCGTACACTTCTCCAGAGTGGCTGTTGGCAATTTACATCCCACCCATCAGCGTAGCAAGGCTCCCATTTCTCCATGGCCGGTCCTGCATTTCTGGTTTGGACACTTTTTTCCGCATGGCCCTTTTGCCCGCTGGGAAGCGAGACTTCTTTGGAGCGCTGATTGGCCTTTCCAGGTTGCTTGGTTGGCCAAAAAGGGCGTATGCGTTTTTTCCTGAATATATTCAGGAAAAAACGCATACGCCCTTTTTGGCCAAGGGCATCATTGTCCACGTTTTGCCGCTTTTCATGTGCTTTCAAGGCGATTCGAATCTACCTCCTGAAATCTGTTTCCTGCAATTCTGCCTTGCTTTCAAAGCCTCTTCGTTGCCTTCCCTTAATATATTTGTGGACGAGAGGTATCATTTAAAACTCTGCAGGTTTGTGAATTGCAGTGCCCCTGAGCTCCATTTTTCAACTCGCTTTTTTGGGAGCTGGCCGCCAAAGCGCAGGATTGCTTCAGGCCCTCTTCTGGTTCTGGGGGGCAGGCTGAGCTTGTGCTTAATTCTTCTTCCTGATGGGAAAATAGAGTGACCTGTGCCTGTCCCAACACCTAGAGCTAGTCTCTCATTGGTTCCCCCTCTTCCCCTTCATCCTCAGGACAAATTGCAACCTGTACGGAACAGGAGGTTAAAGGTGCTGATTCTCCAAGGAGGGAGATGGCTAGTAAATCGGCTGGAATGGCGAACCCGAGCAAAGGAGATGAGAAATGAGGTGCGTTTTAGAAACCTTTCCCGATCACACGGTGTACCATCTTCTGGGTTTCTCATGCCTGTTTTCGACGTAGGAAGATGCCCTTGAACCTGGAGATTTGGGACCCATGGGATGGGTACCATGCAGTATTACTTGAAAGGGTCTGCGTTGGCTCACCCAACCTCACCGAACCTCTCAGCCCCAAGAGTGTCCACCCTTATGTCTCAATCAGCTGTGGGTCTAGATATGGTCAATCCAGGTTGCATCACAGCCCCTGAACGAATTTTGTAAGAATTTCTCTCTCTTTCACTGTCTTGTTTCACGGGTTTTGAAAAGTAATTTATTTTTATAATGGGGTTTAGCTGCTTTTCACGGCTGTGTTTATGCCGCTTTACACCCCCTTGACTCACTTACGGAGAGATATCAATACATAGGTTTGAAGATTCTTACTAGTCAGATATATTCTTGTGCGGTGAATAGGGGGTGTTGAGTCCAGTTCACTGAAAAAGGAATAGGTCTTGTCTCTTACATATTGGGTTTATGGAACGGTATCGGAGCTAATTTGAAACCCTTGTTTTATGCATCACCCCACCTCACCTTTCCCGTTCAGCAGCCATAGTGTGTTTCCTAAACGTGTGACTCTGTTCTGTTTTGCAATTCAGTTCAAGTGTAGCGGTTTTTACATTCCCTCTCTAAGTGATATCTTATGATAAGTGTCTTTTCTGTGTGACTTATTTCACTTAGAATCGTCGTACCTAAATCCACTCATCGTGCTGCTACTAGCCTTATGACGTGGATTTCATGGCTGAGTGATATTCCATTGTACATGAGGACCCCAACTTCTTTATCCATTTTTCTCTTTCCTAGGATATTTAAGGTGTAATGAAGTGGGGGTTCTTGTCAACAGAGCAGCCCTAAACTTTGGGGTGCCTGTGTCTTGCTGATTTTTAGTTTTCCCAATTTATACGCCCATGAGTGGAAGTGCCCTATGCTCTCCAAGCTGTGTTTTTTAGATGTTTCAGAACACACCGTACACTTCTCCAGAGTGGCTGTTGGCAATTTACATCCCACCCATCAGCGTAGCAAGGCTCCCATTTCTCCATGGCCGGTCCTGCATTTCTGGTTTGGACACTTTTTTCCGCATGGCCCTTTTGCCCGCTGGGAAGCGAGACTTCTCTGGAGCGCTGATTGGCCTTTCCAGGTTGCTTGGTTGGCCAAAAAGGGCGTATGCGTTTTTTCCTGAATATATTCAGGAAAAAACGCATACGCCCTTTTTGGCCAAGGGCATCATTGTCCACGTTTTGCCGCTTTTCATGTGCTTTCAAGGCTATTCGAATCTACCTCCTGAAATCTGTTTCCTGCAATTCTGCCTTGCTTTCAAAGCCTCTTCGTTGCCTTCCCTTAGTATATTTGTGGACGAGAGGTATCATTTAAAACTGTGCAGGTTTGTGAATTGCAGTGCCCCTGAGCTCCATTTTTCAACTCGCTTTTTTGGGAGCTGGCCGCAAAAGCGCAGGATTGCTTCAGGCCCTCTTCTGGTTCTGGGGGGCAGGCTGAGCTTGTGCTTAATTCTTCTTCCTGATGGGAAAATAGAGTGAAGTGTGCCTGTCCCAACACCTAGAGCTAGTCTCTCATTGGTTCCCCCTCTTCCCGTTCATCCTCAGGACAAATTGCAACCTGTACGGAACAGGAGGTTAAAGGTGCTGATTCTCCAAGGAGGGAGATGGCTAGTAAATCGGCTGGAATGGCGAACCCGAGCAAAGGAGATGAGAAATGAGGTGCGTTTTAGAAACCTTTCCCGATCACACGGTGTACCATCTTCTGGGTTTCTCATGCCTGTTTTCGACGTAGGAAGATGCCCTTGAACCTGGAGATTTGGGACCCATGGGATGGGTACCATGCAGTATTACTTGAAAGGGTCTGCGTTGGCTCACCCAACCTCACCGAACCTCTCAGCCCCAAGAGTGTCCACCCTTATGTCTCAATCAGCTGTGGGTCTAGATATGGTCAATCCAGGTTGCATCACAGCCCCTGAACGAATTTTGTAAGAATTTCTCTCTCTTTCACTGTCTTTGTTTCACGGGTTTTGAAAAGTAATTTATTTTTATATTGGGGTTTAGCTGCTTTTCACGGCTGTGTTTATGCCGCTTTACACCCCCTTGACTCACTTACGGAGAGATATCAATACATAGGTTTGAAGATTCTTACTAGTCAGATATATTCTTGTGCGGTGAATAGGGGGTGTTGAGTCCAGTTCACTGAAAAAGGAATAGCTCTTGTCTCTTACATATTGGGTTTATGGAACGGTATCGGAGCTAATTTGAAACCCTTGTTTTATGCATCACCCCACCTCACCTTTCCCGTTCAGCAGCCATAGTGTGTTTCCTAAAAGTGTGACTCTGTTCTGTTTTGCAATTCAGTTCAAGTGTAGCGGTTTTTACATTCCCTCTCTAAGTGATATCTTATGATAAGTGTCTTTTTCTGTGTGACTTATTTCACTTAGAATCTTCGTACCTAAATCCACTCATCGTGCTGCTACTAGCCTTATGACGTTGATTTCATGGCTGAGTGATATTCCATTGTACATGAGGACCACAACTTCTTTATCCATTTTTCTCTTTCCTAGGATATTTAAGGTGTAATGAAGTGGGGGTTCTTGTCAACAGAGCAGCCCTAAACTTTGGGGTGCCTGTGTCTTGCTGATTTTTAGTTTTCCCAATTTATACGCCCATGAGTGGAAGTGCCCTATGCTCTCCAAGCTGTGTTTTTTAGATGTTTCAGAACACACCGTACACTTCTCCAGAGTGGCTGTTGGCAATTTACATCCCACCCATCAGCGTAGCAAGGCTCCCATTTCTCCATGGCCGGTCCTGCATTTCTGGTTTGGACACTTTTTTCCGCATGGCCCTTTTGCCCGCTGGGAAGCGAGACTTCTTTGGAGCGCTGATTGGCCTTTCCAGGTTGCTTGGTTGGCCAAAAAGGGCGTATGCGTTTTTTCCTGAATATATTCAGGAAAAAACGCATACGCCCTTTTTGGCCAAGGGCATCATTGTCCACGTTTTGCCGCTTTTCATGTGCTTTCAAGGCGATTCGAATCTACCTCCTGAAATCTGTTTCCTGCAATTCTGCCTTGCTTTCAAAGCCTCTTCGTTGCCTTCCCTTAATATATTTGTGGACGAGAGGTATCATTTAAAACTCTGCAGGTTTGTGAATTGCAGTGCCCCTGAGCTCCATTTTTCAACTCGCTTTTTTGGGAGCTGGCCGCCAAAGCGCAGGATTGCTTCAGGCCCTCTTCTGGTTCTGGGGGGCAGGCTGAGCTTGTGCTTAATTCTTCTTCCTGATGGAAAAATAGAGTGACCTGTGCCTGTCCCAACACCTAGAGCTAGTCTCTCATTGGTTCCCCCTCTTCCCCTTCATCCTCAGGACAAATTGCAACCTGTACGGAACAGGAGGTTAAAGGTGCTGATTCTCCAAGGAGGGAGATGGCTAGTAAATCGGCTGGAATGGCGAACCCGAGCAAAGGAGATGAGAAATGAGGTGCGTTTTAGAAACCTTTCCCGATCACACGGTGTACCATCTTCTGGGTTTCTCATGCCTGTTTTCGACGTAGGAAGATGCCCTTGAACCTGGAGATTTGGGACCCATGGGATGGGTACCATGCAGTATTACTTGAAAGGGTCTGCGTTGGCTCACCCAACCTCACCGAACCTCTCAGCCCCAAGAGTGTCCACCCTTATGTCTCAATCAGCTGTGGGTCTAGATATGGTCAATCCAGGTTGCATCACAGCCCCTGAACGAATTTTGTAAGAATTTCTCTCTCTTTCACTGTCTTGTTTCACGGGTTTTGAAAAGTAATTTATTTTTATAATGGGGTTTAGCTGCTTTTCACGGCTGTGTTTATGCCGCTTTACACCCCCTTGACTCACTTACGGAGAGATATCAATACATAGGTTTGAAGATTCTTACTAGTCAGATATATTCTTGTGCGGTGAATAGGGGGTGTTGAGTCCAGTTCACTGAAAAAGGAATAGGTCTTGTCTCTTACA